>NC_073305.1:87921420-88104456 GCF_027595985.1 Sorex araneus
CCCCAAAGTTCACCTTGTACAATGTTTAAGGCCCCTGCTCCCAGGCTGGCAAAGACCGATGGAGGCATCCGAGGAAGCCATTGGGAAACATGCTAATGAAACACATTCTTAAAGGTCTCACTTGAGACCTTTCTTGATGGGGCAGGGAAGCTGGGGAACTCTTTTATTTTTTTTTCCTTTCTGGGTCACACCCAGCGATGTTCAGGGGTTACTCCTGGCTCTCCACTCAAGAATTACTCCTGGCGATGCTCAGGGATTGAACCCCGGTTGGCCACGTGCAAGGTAAACGCCCTCCTGGCTGGACTATTACTCCAGGCCCCTGGGCGCCTCTTTTATTTGCTCTCTTTCCTACCCAACAATATTATCTTTGGCGACATGTCAGAGGAGATGGAAACAGGCATGACGAATCCACCATCCTAACGTGAGTGAAGAGTGTTGCCATGGTGGGTGGGTGTGGGCTCTTGCCATCTTTCATACCTATATTTTCCCTCCTGAGCTTAAGTGTATCCAAACAAGATTAATTACATACCCCAAACGTCCCTGTCTTTATGCCTCCAGTAATTTCGGCTCTGATGTGCTTGAATGATTCTGTCATTAGCTCCTACTGCACTCAGGATTTGCTCTGGGGTCCTGACAAGGCAGACGCAGAATCGCATGCACTGGCCCTGGCCTCTCTGCGTTCATCACCTCCCCTCGGCCTTCTGACTTCTCCATCAATTGACCTTGACTGTTCCAGGCTCCAGCATACATCCCTGTGCCTCTCACCTCCCTTAGCTTTCCTGACTCGGACACTGAGCTGGCTTATCACGTCCTGCTGATTCCTTTCCTGGTTTCCTTGCTCCCATCAGGCTGGGAACTATTCCCTCACTTGCGGCCCACACCAAGGTACTTGAACACATTGAAATCCTGGTGATTGTTTCTTTGACCAGAATGCAAATCAGTCGTGTTGCAGGGGTCTGTTCTTAGGGTGGAAAAAATTTTGGATTTGGGTTCTTGTGTTTTACAGGTCTTTTTTTTTTTTTTTTTAATTGGAAGCACCGTCATTTCAAACTGCTCATGATAAAGTTCTCTATGCACACACTGTTCCAGTGCCACACCCTTCAAGCTGTTCCAGTGTCACACCGGGAGGGGGGATTGATAAATTGCTGAACCTGAACTGGGTTCTGGTTATGATTCCAACTCACAGTCAGTTCCTTGTGTGCTGTCAATGGGTAAGAACAAAGAATTCTTTTTTAAAAAAAAAAACTTTTTATGAGTGAATCACCATGGGGTACAGTTTCAAACTTAGGAACTTTTCGTGTTTGCATTTCAGTCATACAACGATCATTTACATCCCTCCACCAGTGCCCCTTCTCCTCCACCAACGTTCCCAGTATCCCTCCCACCATCCCACCCCATCCCCCACCACCCCACCCTGCCTCTGCTGGCAGGGCATTCTCTCTCCTTTTGGGTGTTGTGGTTTGTAACAGAGGTGTTGAGTGGCCAGTAAGAACAAAGAATTCTTCCCTGAGAATGTTTTCCTGGTCATGATTTAGCAAGATAAAAATTAGTTGGGGAGACAGCGCTTGACATTATTTGGTGGGGTGGAACGGGGAAGGCTTGGAGGTGTTACTTGCTTGTGTGAAGCCCCCAGTTCAATCCCTAGGACCACAGAAAAAAAGAAGAGAAAAAGGAAGAGCTAAATGCTGCTCAATGAGTGTACAGGGGTATGGCTCCAGGCGAGAGCACATGCCTTGCAGGCACAGGTCTTGAGTTCAACCCCTGGTGTCCCCCCAGTCATCAAGTGAAACAGATGGTTTTGCTGTGGGGATCCCGACATCACGCTATGTGTTCTATCTCTGTGGACCGAGAGTACAGTGACAAACCATAATACTGACGACAACACCACCACTAAATGTGTGCCATTGCAGTGACAACAGTAACCACAGCAAAGGGAAGGGAAAAATTATTCTGTTGGGACAATAAAAGCTAAAGTTTATCATCACTCTTATTATAAACATATGCTAAACATCCCATTCTTTTTCCAAGTTACAATTATAACCTCCACATGTATTTCCTCCTTCCACCCTGACTCACTCCTAATACACACTCCCCACCACACACACAGTTTTGCTCCCGCTCCCCATGTGCCACCTCTGCAGATTCTCATCTTTATTAGAGTCTCTTCCAGGAAATGCTTCCACATTTCCAAAGTCCCATCGGTTGGAAAGTCAAACTACTTGGACTTGGGTTTTTGTGTTTTGAATTCTCAGGTGAGTATCCTAATCCCAGCCAACTGCCCCCCCCACCACACACACACACACACACACACACACACACACACACACACACACACACACACACACACACACACACACACACACACCCCTTTTGGCTTCCTCAAAGAAACCAAGCAACCCATAGCAAAAATCATCAGCAACAAGCCCACAGGCCGACTTTCTGGAGTATTCCCGCAACACAGTTGAGCCCTGGCATCCTGTCACGTGGATCTGTGTGGAGCACAAAGTCAGTTCTGCAAGCCAGCTGGGTTAAAGGGCTCTTTTAGAAAGTTCACCTCATTTATTGTTGCCGGGAAGAAATGAATTCAACGAACTCTTGAACTGGAGAGTTGGGCTCCCAAATTTTTGCTGTCACTTGGGAAAAAATGACTCTTGGTCACTTCTCTGTGCTTTGTTGGAGAGTCACCAAAGTAGCTGACAATATTATTAACTGAACTTTCTGTCTGTTTTGGTTAATACCAGACAAAACCTTTTTGTTTGGGGGTAGTGCTCACACTCAGTACTGCTCAGGGCTTAGTTTTGACTCTGTGCTCAGGGTCACTCACTCTACCTGCTGCTACCTGCTGTATTATCTCTCCACATCCCTCCACCCCCCAGATAAAACCTTTTAAGGGCAGTATTTGAAAGTCTAAACCAGACATCATTAAAAACGAGTGTCCCAATAGTCAGTATAATTTGTACTTGACAATAGACTTAAAGAACTCTTAGAACGTATACCTAAAGTCATTCTTTGTTTCAGGAAATGAGCTTTTAGATTTAATTTAGCATCTTTTACTGTAAGTTGTCATGAAATTGCATTGACGCAAAAGACTGTCTTCTAGCTCCACGTTTGCCTCTGTGATCCTGGCTATCATCGCAGCCTGAACTTGGCTTTCTGCAGTTGCTCAATAAAGGAATTAGATTTTGAGTTTGCTTTCAGTTCGGGCACTTTGTTTTGTTTTGTTTTTTTTTTTTTTTTGCTTTTTGGGTCACACCCAGCGATGCTCAGGGGTTACTCCTGGCTTTGCACTCAGGAATTACCCCTGGCGGTGCTTGGGGGACCATATGGGATGCCGGGGATCGAACCCGGGTCGGCCGTGTGCAAGGCAAACGCCCTACCCGCTGTGCTATCGCTTCGGCCCGCGGGCACTTTGTTTTGGATCACTCCTTAGTGGTACAAAGAAAGAGGAAGGAATGACAGTGGCAGAAAGAGCCTCATTCAGGTTCATTGTATGTAGAGGCCCTTCGCTGCCTTTGACCTCTGCCACTCTCCTGCTCCCCCCCAACTCTACCCCTGGACATGGAGCAGCAGGTTCAGCCTCAGCACTCACCTGCCAGTGCACACACGCTGCCACACAGCATCCTCAGGTCATGGCCACATACAGTGGGCGGCCAGCCACACACAGATGAAAGCACTCAAAGAGACAACCCACTCTTGCTGTTTGATTGCATGCTAATGGATGTTACCTAAAAAAGGGCAAACTCTGGGTTAGACTAATTTTTTTCCCAACAGAACTTCTGAGAAGTTTTATTATGTCTATACAGGTAGTGACTTTCCAATGCAGGGATAAATGGGCCGCATTTCCTATTCTTATTTGACCATAGAAGCTTTGAATATATTGTTCCTGGAGCATCTTCCTGAACTTTTTTATTTTAATTGAATCATCGTGAGAACAGTTACAGAGCTTTCAGGATTAAGTCTCAGTCATACAATGATCCAACACTCATCCCTTCACCAGTGCACATGTTCCACCACCAAGAACCTCAGCATACCACCCTCCCACTCCCCATCCTGCCTGTGTGGCAGATGATTTTTACTTTACTTTGATTACATTCAATTTTCGACAGAAAACCCACTATTATTATTTGGAATTTCCCCCCCCCCCAACAATCAGACCTGCCGAAAAGGCATCATTAGATCATTTGTTTTCTATTGCTGATAATGAAGAGCATATGATGTCACACGGCTACAAAAGCGGCCGCACGGTTTTGGAATTTTGGTATTTTAGTAATTAAGTCCAGAGGTATTTCTGCCCGTAGTCAATGCGTTCCCAGATTGGTTTGTGTGCCTCTGGGATCATGGCTGTTAGGAGTGGAGGAACTGTTTGTGGGCGGCCGCTCGGGGTCTCATTTGGGCAGGGAGCAAATCTCCATCCATCTCGAGATTTCCCATGTGCCCCATCACTGCATGCTCCTACCTGAACTGTTTTATGGGACTTATTTTCTCGAGTGAGTGGAGGGATATGGAGACAGATGCAGAGAGGGGTGCAGGCCACATGCAGTGGTGCTTAGGGCTCACTCCTGACTATGAGCTCGGGGATTCCTCTTGGTGGTGTTCAGGGGATATATATATATATATATGCATATATATATGCAGTGGCTGGGAGTGAACCAGGTCAGCTGCATGCAAAGCTGGTGTCTTAGCTCTGTGTTATTTCTCCAACCCTTTTTCATGGGATTTCTGCCAGAAAAACATAATGTATATACAGACACGATGATCAGAATGTTTTCAGAGCCTCTCCATGCAGAAAAAAAAGTAGCAATGTTCTTGACTTAATGGGCTAGTCCTTTTATTTTGTTTTTGAATCATACTCAGTGTTGGGGGTGGGGGGTGGTTTACATGCTGTTGGGAATGGAACCCAGGTGTCCCAATACAAACCATATACTCGAATCCATTGAACTGTCTTCTGGTTCTAGTTTAATTTTTTTTTCTTTTGAGAAGGAAATAAGAGGGAGGAAATAGGAGTAGCTGGTGAGTCAGGACCCGGGTGTGGTGCCCATCTGCTGTCTGGTAGGAGCAACAGCGTGAACTTGACCAGCTCTTGCCCTTTCTGAAGTCTCAAGTTCTTTGAAAAGTCAGATATGCGGAAGCAGTATCCTAGCAAACGAAAATACAGCTATTTCACACCCCTACCAAGAAGGCTCCTCTGGATAAAGCTTGACTAAGGGAGAAAAAAGTTTGGGTGGGAGTCCTAAGATCAAAGGGCCTTTTAAAAGCCAAGAGTAATTTTAGGGGGAAATACATGAAGGATACAAAGAATGGAGACAGCAGTTCAGTTCATTTTGGGGGGATTGCCTTGACAAATAAAGACAAAACGTGTGGTTCACCAAAAAAACAAATACAAGAGAGCTCAGCAGACCAGCAGGGGTCTCCCTGGGTTCAACCAAGGAGTCAGCACAGAGGAGGCCACACCCACTTTTGGAGGGAGAATCTCTTCCCTTGCCTTGTCCAGCCCACACTGAAGGCAAGCTGCATTCTTTGGCTCATGGCTCCTTCTCCCATCCTCAGAGCACCAAGCACCTCTGTGACCTCATGGCATCTTCCCTGACACACACCCTCTCTAACCATGGCTGACTGGGGTGACCCCTTTTAGGAAGCCTGGGTTCCTTGGGCTTACTCTGACAGGCCAGGATTACTCCTCCACTCGAGCTTCCTAACCATAAGAGACTTCTTCGCTTTTATTGGTAACAGCCGACAAGCTCCAGGAGTTAAATCCAAACATCTTAGGGACTGGGGGGCATTATTTTGCCTACCATCTGGGTGAAGTATATTAAAGGAATCTAGATTAGGGTTGACGATGCAGCTGGCTGATAGAGCATTTAATGTCTTGTATATGAAGCCCTCTGAGTTCAATCCTCAGGACCCCCTTCTCTCTCTCTCTCTCTCTCTCTCTCTCTCTCTCTCTCTCTCTCTCTCTCTCTCTCTCTCTCTCACACACACACACACACACGCACACACACATACACACACACACACTCATACGAGATAATGGAAGAAACTAAAGGATATCACAAAAAAAAAGTTAGGCTTAATTTACAAGGCACCAACATGTCAAGAGATTGGCATGAAAATTTAAAATCCAGGACCAGAGAGAATAGTAAAGGTGTTAAGGCACTTGCCTTGCACACAGCCAATCCTAACTTGATCCCTGGCACCACCTAGGTCTCCTCAGCACTGCTAGGAGTGACCTCTGAGGATAGCAGGTATAGCCTAAGCACGCGCACGTACACACACACACACACACACACACACACGAGAGAGAGAGAGAGAGAGAGAGAGAGAGAAAGAAAGAAAGAAAGAAAGAAAGAAAGAAAGAAAGAAAGAAAGAAAGAAAGAAGGAAGGAAGGAAGGAAGGAAGGAAGGAAGGAAGGAAGGAAGGAAGGAAGGAAAGAAAGAAAGAAAGAAAGAAAGAAAGAAAGAAAGAAAGAAAGAGAAAGAAAGAAAGAAAGAAAGAAAGAAAGAAAGAAAGAAAGAAAGAAGGAAGGAAGGAAGGAGGAAAGAAAGAAAGAAAGAGAGAGAAAGAAAGAAAGAAAGAAAGAAAGAAAGAAAGAAAGAAAGAAAGAAAGAAAGAAAGAAAGAAAGAAAGAAAGAAAGAGAGAGAGAGAGAAAGAAAAAGAAAGAAAGATAGAGAAAGAAGGAAGGAGGAAAGAAAGAAAGAAAGAAAGAAAGAAAGAAAGAAAGAAAGAAAGAAAGAAAGAAAGAAAGAAAGAAAGAAAGGAGGAAAGAGAGAAAGAAAGAAAGGATAAAAGAAAGAAAGGAAAACAGGAGTTAGAACAGGAACAAAAAGAGGAAATACTAATATTAGAAGCACAATGCAGAAAAAAAGAACAAAGAAAAGAAGTTTAGTATGGGATTGTTTTTTAATCCTGCTATAATATCTCTTCCTAAAACAACTAAGTATCAAAACTAGCAACACCAAGAGAGCAAGCCTAGGGCCAGCAAGGGTCTCAGAGGACCTATCCTGAGAACCTGCTCTGCATGTGGGAGCCCGTTTTGGGCTGCATAGCCCTCTAGCACTGCGGGTGTGGCTCCCCCAAACCAAAGCAACACAAAAGCAAGACTGAATTGGCATGAAGTCAGGTGGTCCTCAAGGGCCTTGACTCCCAGGGGTGAACGTCACGAGGGAAGCCCCACGAGTGGCCAGAAATCATCCTGTAGCCGCAGACAGTGTTTGAGAGCATTCATAGGAAGCATTTTTGGTGAGGGGAAGATAGCCTTGGATTTGTTGAATGCTTCCAGAACGGAAACAAAAAGGAACAGAGCTCACATCCTGGAAGGACCCGTCACTGGGCCAGAGGTCAGGAAGAAGGTGAAAAATGGAAATTCAAACCCCACACCTCATCTCGAGCAAGCATCCTTAAGGCTCAACCTCACTGGTGGTTTGTGCAAGGTGACTCTTGGATGTTGAGGTCGTCTTGGGCTCTGCAGCCTGCATCAGCCTCTGCTGCTCCCCGCAGTTATACTAACAGTCCTTCCCCAGGTGCTGACCACCCCACACTGTCCTTAGGCACTGCCAAATGGCCCTTGGAGGGGGGCAAAATCCACCCTCCCCATGAAAAGCACCTTTTACATGGAGAGAATGGGCCAGAGAGAGCAGCCAGCCCCCAGGTTGGCGCCTGCAAGGCTGCAAAAATCATTTAGGGCTGCAGGCACCCAAGGAGCCTTTCATCTTTGGGAAATATTTGATCAACAATGGGATGACAACATATCTTTGTGTGCTTATAATGATAGTGTTAGCCACAGCGGCATCTGGCATTTTTGTCAGACGTATTACAATTCATCATTAAAATACTGCTTTTCAAAACCAGTTTTCCTGCCAAGAGTGTAAGGTTAAGCTGAAACATTCGCATTCATGATCATGCCTATATTTACCAAGTTACCTTTCAGCCATTTATTCTTTATAAAACTTAGTTTTGTTTTGTTTGTAGGCACCCTGATTTACCAAGCCATTGACAATAGTTTCAGGCATAGGTTGTTCTAACTCCTCCTTCAGTGTCCACCACCCTCGGGCTCCAGTCCCACTACCAGTGGCCACATCCCTCCACCAATGAGTCTTCTATCTTCTTGTGTCCAGGGTTATCCGCAACAGTGCTCAGGGCTTACTCTCGGCTCTGCTCTCAGGGATCACTCCTGGCAGGATTCAGGAGATTGTCTGGGATGCCAGGGATCAAACCCGGGTCGGCTGCATGCAAGGCAAGTGCACTACCGGGTGTACTCTCGCTCTGGACCCACCGTGTGTCTTTCTCTGGCTGCAGTGAGGACTGGCAGAGAACCACTTCCGGGCCAACAGCTCATTTGCATGCTGGCTCCACGGGCTGTGGCAGGCTCCAGGTCAGGAGAGCTCAAGTGTCTTTTGTCCAGGGCTTGCTCTCTGCCCATTGTCCATTTGTTATGCAAGCACAGGTTTCCAAAGGCAGTTCACCTGGGCAGGTGATCCCCTTGTTTGCCATCTAAACAGCTGGGGCCCTGTTATCTTGTTTCACCTCATCTAGGTTAACTGCTCGTCCTCCTGACTGATTCCTAGCGGAGAAAGGGAGGGAGGAGAAAGGGCTGAGAGCAGGATGCTTTCCCGGAGCTTAGCAAAGTGCAACCCAGGGAGATGAATTAGGGAGGAGAGTTTCTGGGAACCCAGGGGGTGGGTGAGCTGGAGAGTGTTTGTCTTGCAAATTGGAGGCCAATGAGGCCACCAGTTGGACCTCGGCCCTGTCCCTCAGGCCACCCCAGCAGCTCTGTTCTTTGGGACCTAGTGTAAGCACCACAAATGAAGTAGGTGACACCTTCAACTCCAGAAGCAATGTAGTCAAATGTGGGAACACCATGGGCCAGTGCACTTGACCCCTGTTCCTGCAGAAGGAACAAAAAAGAAAGGGAAAAGGAAACTTTGGCGGAGGGGGGGAGCTTACATCCAGTGGTGCTCAGGGCTTACTCATAGCTCTGTGCTCTGGGATCATTCCTGGTAGAGTTGGGGGATCATGTGGTACCAGGGATGGAACCTGGGTGAGTCATGTGCAGAGCAAGAGCCCTGATGGCGGTACTCTTGCTCCAGCTCCAGGAAGAGAGAGAGAGAGAGAGAGAGAGAGAGAGAGAGAGAGAGAGAGAGAGAGAGAGAGAGAGAGAGAGAGAGAGAGAGAGAGAGAGAGAGAGAGAGAGAGAGAGAGAGAGAGAGAGAGAGAGAGAGAGAGAGAGAGAGAGAATAAAAAGGGTCTGCTGAAATAGCAGATAGCAGGGTGGAGTAAAGCTCCTGCTTTGCAAGCATATGGTCATGAGTTCAAATCCCAGAGTCTCATATGTGCTTAGTACATATGAGTCCTGGAAGCTCTGTCTTCTGCCAGCTTCAGCTGTGCAAAAGATTTACAGCCATATAGTAGTCAGATAGATGTGAGCTGTAAAAATGATGCAACCTCTGGAGAGCATCACAACTGAAAACGTCTATTTTTCAAGAGTGGATTTTGTTATTATTATTGCACACATATAAATTATGAATGATGAATGTTCAGTTAATGGGCTGATGAAGCTTTTAAATGAGCAAAAAATAGACATACACATTTCATGTATGACAATATATTTATAAGAAGACATTTTTGCCTTCATTTTAACAAAATCACTAATTATATTGTTTTTAGCATGAAAGTTTTAAATTTTATTTTATTTTATAGTTATTCACAATAATTCATTATATTTAATATTCAATTTACTATATTTGATATTTAAACATCAATCCTACCACATTGTACCTTCCCATCACCATATTTCAAATGTTTCCACCCCAAATCCCAATATGTGCCCCCCAAAGCAGAGCCAAACTATCAATTTTGTATTGCTTGTTATTAATAATCTGCTAAAAATGGTCCAATAAAGTTTCCTTATAGGAAAGTGTGTGAAGATTGCTGTATTTTATCCTGGAGACATTAAGTCCTTGTATAAGAGATTAGTAACATGTTTCTTGTTTGTTAAACCCAATCTAATGTTGTGTGCTACTCTTGGTACATCAGTGGTGTACAGTATGAGAGGTCTCTCCAGGAATTCTAAAATTTAGAATACAATTACAGAGTGGATTCACTCATGGGTAAGGCCTATGTTGTCCTCTTCTGGAAGCTTTATTTCTGAGTCTCTGGATCATGGCCATTGATGAGATTATATGGCGCCAGGGGCAGTTTGTGGGTATGACTGCCAAGCTACTGGAAAACTTGGGAGATGGGGGGAGGAGGCCCAGTCCCAATCTGAGCAAGCTTGGAGATTTCAGTCATGGGTCCCACATACTGAGTTTTTCTGCAGGTTCCCTCATGGGTGAGGTTTGTCCGAGCCTGTGGAGAGTGGCTGTGAGCATGGCGGGGATTGGATTCTGGAGGTTTTCGGCTGCTGGGGCTCTTTTGGGGTGTGGAGAGAAACTCAACTCACCCCCCTCCGAGTTGCCCCAGTGAAGACAGCCTGGCGCAGGGCCAGGACATCCTATATGACAAATTATATTGTTACAGACAGTATTTTTATGTCACTTGTGTTCTATAGACAACTAGATTACTGTTCTTTTTGGTTTTGGTTTTGTTTTTTTAGATACCTCTTTTTTTTTCTTTTTGGATCACATCTGGAAATTCTCAGGGGTTACTCCGGGCTCTGGACTCAAGAATTATTCTTTGTCATGCATGAGGGACCATATGGGATGCTGGGAATCAAACCCGGGTTGGCCGTGTGCAAAGTAAACACCTTACCCGCTGTACTATTGCTCCGGCCTAAATTACTGCTCTTGCACCAATATCATGATAGCCCAATGAATGCAAACAACCTAAATGCCTACAACTGATGAAGGAGGATATAGCATATATATATATGTACATATACATATATATACACATATATATGCACAATGGAATACTACTCAGCTATAAAAATGACAGATTCTTACCATTGTGACAACATGGATAGGCGAACACAGAGGTTATTATGAGAAGTGAAGTATTCAGAAAGAAAGAGACAAAAGGCATCATTTCAGTTGTGATAGCGCAGTGGGTAGGGCATTCACCTAGCATGCAGCTGACCCGGGTTCAATTCCTCTGCCCCTCTCGGAGAGCCCAGAAAGCTACCGAGAGTATCTCGTCCACATGGCAGAGCCCGGCAAGCTACCGAGAGTATCTCGTCCGCATGGCAGAGCCTGGCAAGCTACCCGTGGCATATTCAATATGCCAAAAGCAGTAACAACAAGTTTCACAATGGAGGGAGACGTTACTGGTGCTCGCTCGAGCAAATCGATGAACAATGGGATGACAGTGACAGTGACGGTGACAGTTGCATATAAGGCAAGCAAATGGACAAACCAAACTAAACCCAAGCCCTTAGTCTCTACAAGTGATACAAGTGATTGCTAAACAGAGCTTTTAAATTTTATAAAATTCCATTTATTTGTATTCTCATTTCCCTTGTTCTGAAGAAAAGTTCATAAAGACCACCAACATCAACATCGAAAAGCTTATCATCTAAGTTTTTTCTATGTATTTTATGGTTTTTATTTTTTTAATTCAAGTCTTTGCTCCATTTGGAACTATTTTTTTGATGCAGTGTAAGATAGTGCTCTAGTTTCATTCACTTGCAGACAATTGACCCTGCACCACTTATTTCCTCTTTTTAAGTATTTTTATTTATTTATTTTGCTTTTTGGGTGACACTTGGCAATGCTCAGGGGTTACTACTGTCTCTGCAATCAGGAATTCGTCCTGGCAGTGCTTGAGGAACCAGATGGGATGCTGAGGATGGAACCTGGGTCAGCTGCATGCAAGGCAGACGCCCTATTTGCTGTGCTATGGCTTCAGCTCACCTGCACCACTTATTACAGATACGTTCCTTTCTTCATTGTATGGTCTTGCTCCTTTGTGATAAATTATTTGTCTAGAACCAAAGAGACAGTGAAGGGTTAAAGCCTTGTACACGGCCAATCCCAGTTTGGTCTCTGGCACCACATATGGTCCCCCAAGCACCATCAGGAGTGATCCCGAAACAAACCAATCCAGAAATTATTATTAATTTGGGGAGTTTGCAGTATATCCCAATGTGCTCAGGGCTTATTACTGACTCTATGCTCAGAAGTCAATCACTCCTGGTGGAGCTTAGGGGACCATAGGCAGTGCTAGGGATTATACCGGGGTCATCTGCATGCAGAAAACGTGACTTAATTCCTGCAGTAGCTCTTTGGCCTTATTTCTGGGCATCGGGTTCTATTTCATTGAATTGTGTGTGTTTTTAGTCCAACACCTGTGATTAGGCTGCCTCTTGGCAGCTTGTTCTCTGCTGTTGTTAGCCTGTTTGAAATGTGGGCAGTGCTCTATTTTCCTCATTAGTAGAAGATCTTTTAAAGTGACAGAAGGATGCAGTGCATCACTCGCCTTGCATGCATGAGGCTCTGGGTTCAATTCCTGGTACCTCACAAGATAAGTGATCATCTGAGGCCCATCCTGATCCAGAACCAGCAATGCACTTGTTGCTCAATAACCATATAAATTTTGTCCTTGCAACTTCTGACCTTATTAAGAGAGAAAAAAAATCTCTTTGCAGATATATCAAATTGGGGAATCTCAAGATAAACTCATTCTGGCTAGCTGGGTAAGCACTAACTACAATGAATGACCGATGTCCTCAGAAAACTAGAAGAAAGAGGGTGAAGAGAAGGCTGTGGGAACACAGAGGGAGACTGAAGGGTTGTAGCTATAAGGAACACTGGTAGCCTCCAGCAGCTGAAAAAGATAGAGACAAAAACAGAATTCTCCCCTAAGCCTTCAGAAAAACATGACTTCACTGATTTTGTTGCTGTTCTTTATTTGTTTTTTTGTGGTTTTTCTTTTTTTGCCATACCCAGTGATGCTCCAGGGTTACTCCTGGCTCTGTGCTCAGCAAGCTTGCTGTGCTCACTCTTGGCAAGCTTAGTGACCATATGGGATGTCAGATTTCAAACCTGGGTTGGCTGCGCTCTAGCCCTCTGCTGATGGTTTAGACTTCAACCCCCCGACCTCAGAAGTGTGAAAAAAAAATTCTGTCAGGGGCTGCAGGAGCCGGAGCACAAGCTTTGTATGCAGAAGGTCTAGCTTTGACTTCCAGCACCACAAGGCCCTGGGCTGAAGGGCCCCTGAAGCACCACTGGATGGATGCCAAATCTCCACCCTGTCACCCCCAAAGAAATATTTCTGTTCTTTTTCTTTTCATTTTTTTGCTTTTTGGGTCACACCCGGCAATGCACAAGGGTTATTCCTGGCTCTGCATTCAGGAATTACTCCTGGCGGTGCTCGAAGAACCATATGGGATGCTGGGAATTGAACCTGGGTCAGCTGTGTGCAAGACAAACGCCCTACCCGCTGTGCTATTTCTCCAGCTCCCATTTCTGCTCTTTTTCAGCCACCCAATTTGTGGTCGTTTTCTGGTCCAAACCACCAAATTGCTTTGGCAACTCTAGGAAATTAGAGTTAATTACAATAATCACTAACAACGATGTCCATTGGGTCTTAGCTTCATGAGTTAGGTGCTGTTATTACTCCCAACTTTACAGATGAACAAATTCCAACAGGCTTAGCAGCTTGTCCAAAGTCACACGGGCATATTGATTTTTGTCGGTGAGCTGCACCCAGCAGTGCTCAGGCCTTACCCCTGGCTCTGTGCTCAGAGATCACTCCTAGCAGTGCTCAAGGGATGTCTGCGGTGCCGTGAACTGGGGTCAGCCACATGCGAGGCAAGTGCCTTTTTTGCTGTACTGTCTGTGGCTCTGAGCCACATTGCTCCTAAGAGATGCTGGAACCGAGGTCTGTCTGACTGCCAAGATCTTGTAGCACAAAGGAAGCTGTTCTTGCTTGGTCTTCCCCAGCCAGGGCTGACGGCCCTCAGCACGGTTTCTGGCTGAGCACGCCCTGTTCTCTGGCCCCCTCCTTAGAAAGGGGCCTGGTCCCTTTCACCTCCTCTTGCCAAGCCCTGAGCTCCTCCCTACCACCCTGTAAGTGAAAACCAAACCACAGTCTCCCATTCTTTGCACTCCACAGGTCACGAGAAAGCCGTTTCTGGGTTATAAAGAAAGATCTGACGCAGACACAATCACGCACAGTTCTTTCCGTCCATTTAGACTTGGGTCACTGGGGTTGATTTGCAGAGATTGCCAGAGGAGTCAGAAATCCTAGGAAACTGTCCTTGGAGCAGAGTGGCAGGGACTTCGGGTTTTTGCTTTTTTTTTTTTTTTTTTTTTTGCTGATTTTGAACTTGTAACTATTTCACTGTCCGGGGACAAATAGAGAGAGAAGTTTGCTTTCTTAAGACTTCAAATATATTCTCTGAGCTCACTAACGTATCAGAACATCAACTCTGGGCTTTGCTGGTGGCATAGCTGAGAGGGAGTGTATCTCTTTCCTTCACTATTTTGGTTCTTTTTGTGGGGATGAGAACAGACTGTTCTCAATCTAAGGGTGTGGATGTGTGCGTGTGTGTGTGGGGGGGGGGGGGTGCGTGTGTGTGATGTGTTTGTGTGGGTGTGTGTGGGTGCATGTGTGTGTGTGTGTGTGTGTGGAGTGTGTGTGTGTATGTATGACATAGGGTGATTAGAAGAGGGTTCAAATATTACTTTGTTAGTCTTTTTTCTTTTTTTGCTGGCAGGGGCTATGGGGTGGGCAGGGTGATTGTTGAACCAGGCCTGGCTATGTTAGGGCTCACTCCTGGCTCTGTGCTCAAGGATCACTCCTGACAGCACTCAGGAGACCATATGCAGAGCTGGATCAGCTGCTCTAATCAGTGTGCTATTTCTCCAATCCTATCCCCCTTTTTTCTCTTTTATACCAAAGGGCTACCCCCATTTTACAGGTGGAAATATTGAGTCTCCGTCTATCTAAAGACTTTCTCCAGGATAATTCAATCAGACAGATTTCATTGCAAATGTCGCACATCTGCCCTCCAGAAATCATTTTATTTGGTGAAATCAAGGGTGGATATACAATGAGTTATGAGGCTAATCTGAAAGCAAGTCGTGTGTTCCTCCCCTTGCTCTGCCCCAATTATGAGACCAGGGTGCAAAACCACACACAAAAGCAAACCCCATCAGCAGGTTGTCCAGGAAGAATCCAGCCCATTACATGAGTGTGAGCCTGCTTTCACAGCCCCTATGGCATCTTGTCACTTGAGACTCCCTGGATGTTCCACTTAGGCCTTGCCCGGGACACCAGGCGGAGGGCACTTGAAGCCAGAGCAAGGCCCAGGGAGCTGACCTTTGGAGGTTGGCATGTTTTTCTGCCCAAATTTCCTAAGCAGGAAAGCTAGATTAACTGTGTAACCTGTCACAAAGCTGGCTTTGTACTGGGCTCATCAAAGACAGAGAAGGGAGCTTCACTTGCAGAGCCCAGAGTGCCACACAGAAGGGCTGGGAGAGCAGGGACAGACAGTCTTGGCTCACCTTGATGAAGGGGGCCCAGGGTGGGCAGGCATCTCCCCAGAGAGACGCGCTGCCTGACAAAATGGTACCTTACCCCCCATTTTACTTGCCTGGACTCCTTCTTCCTCTCTTTCCTCCCTTCTGCTGTGGCTGTGATCATGGCAGAGCTTGCAGTGACAGGGGTAACACACAGAGAAATGCATCCTGAGAGGTCCCTTGCTTGGCTGCTGGTCTGCTGGGGTTGGCACTCTCTGTTGGGATGCTGGGGGTCACGCAAGGATGCTACTGATGGGACCTCTATCAGCATGTGCGGGGGACACTGAATTGAGGCCCAGTGCCTGAAAAGCATGGCCACTGAGCCACAGCTGGGCCCCCACCTCCTCTGTCCACAGATTCTGCATACATAGTTGAACATGAGATCTACCCTCTTCCCTCTTTCCTCTAAACTCTATCCTACTTCTGGGAAAGAAGCTGATAAAATAACTTACATCGAGGAGAATGGCCAAAACTTCTTCCTGGGAAGCATGTGGCCACTTCTCAAACTCCCCACCACTGATAAACCAGGAGTAGTAGCACATCAGATTGGATGGGATGTGAAGAAGAGGGTAACTAATCTTGGTTTTAAAAATTTTAACACACAAGGCTTAGCCTGTAAAAACATGTTAGCAATCTCTTACACAAAGGCTTAAATGGCTCCCTGGTGAGATACAGCTATCCTCACACATTTTCTTCTAAGGAAACCTTTTTGATCATTTTTAGCGAATTATTCATAACAAGCAAAATAAAATAAATTATTTATGGCCTGCTAATGGGGCAGGCCTGAATGGTGATTGGGAAAATTGGAAATAATGGTGGTGGGAAGGTGCAGTGGTGGTGGGATTGGTGCTGGAACATTGAATGCAACAAATCATCATGAACAACTGTATAAAAATAAATAAATATTGGAAAAAATCTTTCTGGGAGAATGAACATCTGGGAGACTTAAGGCAAAAGGGAGGCAACAGCTCCAATGACCAGAGCACAGGCATTACACTCAGGACCCCCAGATCCCAAACCTGACACTATACAATCCCTCCAACACCAAGAACACTAAGCCTGGAGGAGGCTCTGAGTACCACCAGGTGTGGCCCAAACACTTCTTCCTACCCCCAACCCCCAATCCCCAAAAGTAATGTATCTTGATGTGTAACAGATGCCAGAAAAGTTAGGGAAGAGGGCCCCATGCTCTGGGAGGAGGGAGTGTTGACCAGTGGGCAGGAAAGAGACGGGAAAGGGGGCAGGCGTCATTGGGCAATGTCCAGGGCAGGTGGACAGAGTGGGAGCCGGAGAAGCAGAGAGCAGAAAGCTCGAGCTACAATCCCATCCCGGAACTTAACCTGCTTTGTCCTCCAGTGAGGGCGAGTTTGTAAATCACATGCTCGTTAATACCTTCATTCATTCACAGAAAACTGTGTTCCAGGGTCCCAGATATCAGAGACCAGACATCAGAGACACAGTGAGCATGAGAGAGAGAGAGAGAGAGAGAGAGAGAAAGAGAGAGAGAGAGAGAGAGAGAGAGAGAGAGAGAGAGAGCTCTCTGCCGGGGCAGCCTGGCATTTTTTCTCCGAGTAGTGGGTGAGGTTTGAGCTTTGGACAAATGAAAGCGACTCAGGAGACAAGAGTGATGGAGCTGTAAGGCAGGGGCTAGGGGAGAAGGGCTTCTGACTGGGGGTCGGGAAAGGCTTCCTACACAGGGGTGTCAGATTTGGGGAGTGAAAACATGGGGTACCCAGTTGAGTGAGTCCCAGTTCAACTATTTTGTTTCAACATAAGTACATGCCACGCCACTAAATGTCTGGGACTATGGCGATGCATCTCCTCTCTGAAAATCCCTAGTGAGCTATGGCTGGAACTATGGCTTGTAGCTCTGCTCCTTTGGGTCCCACCTACCAAAGGGGGTCCAGGGTGTGGGTCAGAAGCACAGAGAATCTCTGGCAACAAAACTAGCTTGTTCAGAAAGAAGCTGCTGGGGCTGGAAAGGAAGCAGACGGCAGCAGATGAGTCAACTGAGTCAAGCAGGGGCCACATTGTGTGGCGCCCAGCCTCTAGGAAGAGATGGCAATTTTTGGTTTGGGGGTTCCCACCAAGTAGTGCTCTGCTATTGTTTCCTAACTGGGGGAACAGCATAGTTCTGGGGATCTCATATGTCAAGTAGGAGTCCGCCCCTTGGAGTTTTTTCCCAACCCCAAAGATTACTTTGTCTTTGGGTGGTTGGTGGTAGGGTTTGACCCACACTGGGCCCAGTGCTTGAAAGATCCTGTGAGTTCTGTGCTCAATGAATTGCTCCAGGTGGTGCTCAGGGTGGTCCCAGGATCAAACTGAGGTTGGTTTCATGCAAGGCAGTGCCTACCTCCATCCTGGGGCTCTCTCCAGCCCCATCCAAGAGATGGTTTTGATCCTAAGCGGTGAAATGTTATACAGGGACCCCAACATGGTCATTATTCACTCCCTTGACGGTTTGGGGTTGCTGCTGTATTTCCTAAAGCACGTGCCTCTGGCATCACTTTAAGATCAGATTTGGGAGGCAGAGAGATACCTTCATGGGCAGGAGCACGTGCTTTGCATGCAGGAGGCTACAGAAAGTTAAGGTTTGATCCCTGGAACTGCCTGACCTCTGAGCACCATCAGGAGTGACCCCCGCCCCCACCAAATCCCAAGCCAGGAGTAGCCTCTGAGCACCGCTAGGTATGGCCCAAATACAAACAACAACAAAATCATACTTAAAAATTTAAAAACTTTTATTGGGGGGGGCGGAGGAGGCTATAAGTGGTGATGCCCAAGACTTATTCCTAGACCAAGAATCACTTCTGGGGGCAGGAGTGATAGTACAGTGGGTAGAGCATTTGCCTTGCCTGTGGCTGACCTGGGTTCAATTGCTGATGTCCCATATGGCCTCCCAAACACCACCAGAAGTAATTCCTGAGTGCAGAGCCAAGAGTAACCTCTGAGCATCGCTGGGTGTGAACAAAAAGAAAAAAGAAAAAAAGAATCACTTCTAGTGGGCTTGGAGGATCTTACATGGTGCCAGGAATCAAACCCAGGTTGGTCACATGAAGACAAGCGTTCTATACCCCATACTACCTATCTGACCCCCTTATTCATTTTTGCTTGTTTTGGGACCACACCTGGAGGTGCTCAGAACTTACTCCTAGCTCTGTACTTAGGGATCACTCCTGGAAGGCTCAGGGGACCATATGGGGTGCTGGGGATCAAATCTGGATCAGTTTCATGCAAGGCAATACTCTACCTTCTGTACTATCACTCCAGTCCCTGACTCCTGTAGGATTTTTTTTTCTTTGATTATCATATATATATTTTTTCATTTTTGGGTCACACCTAACAATGCACAGGGGTTACTCCTGGCTTTGCACTCAGGAATTACTCTTGGTGGTGCTCAGGGGGTCATATGGGATGCTGAGAACCAAACCCAGGTCGGCCGAGTGCAAGGCAAATGCCTACCTGCTGTCCTATCACTCTAGTCCCGACTACCATAGTTTTGACGGAAAAAACCAGTGTGCAAAGTTTGAGGGGAGATGCATGGTATCCATTAATTCATGTGATCTTCCCCGACCTCAATATCCACCCCCCCACTTCATTCACTATTGCCTCCAGATTTTATAATACCAGACAGCATCTTTCACCACACCACAAGAAATGAGCTTAAAATCCAACTAAAGAGACCAGACTTAAGGATCCAAATTCTTACTAGGGTGTCAACGACTACTAGGACATACCTTGGAAATGAGAAAGAGAAGCACAGGCAGCTGGATCCAGAGAAAATAGGGAAATGATCAAGGGCAATTTGAGGGTACCCATATTCAGCCCTGGAAGTTTGGCTGGGCAGGCCTAGATGTGATCCCCCCAAAGCTGAGGCTGGCTGAGTGGAGCTAAGAAAGTCTCTTCCCCTGCTGTGTGGAGATTGTAAGAATCTGCCAGGGGCGGGGGTGGGGAGAGAGGCTGGCTGCAGACAGATCGTGCCAGATGGCAGAGCAGTCAAAATATTTCACTGAGGCCCACTCTGTGTTTGGGAAGAGGCTGAGCCTGCTTCCCACCTCAGACCTCAGTGGGTTCCTGTAACAGTTTCTGGTAACAGTTTCTGGGTCTGCCACCACAGGCCTCGCTGACTCAGGGGCTGACTCAGTCTCGCTCTCGACGCCTGACACGAATTCACTCTTGGGCCCAGTCTCCTCCCAGGCCTCTAACGGGGAGACGCCGACTGCTGCAAAAGGAGGGTTTTAATTTTGTTTGGAGGCGATGCTGATACCCAGGGGTCCTCAGCGGCGACTCCCAGCTTGGTGCTTGGAGAATCATGGGTGTGTGTCCTCCATCCTGCTAAGCTGGTGCCCTTTAAGCCATCTCCCTGGCCCATGAAGATGGGGTCTTGCCTGGATTTCCATGAGGTCAAGTAGCTTCATTTCCATGTGGCATGAGGGGTTTGGGGACCACACACACACACACACACACACACACACACACACACACACACATTTTATATATATATATATATATATATATATAAATAAATATAAAAAATTTTATATATATATATAGTGAAGCAAGATCTTTTATTTCTTCTTTTTGGGTCACACCTGGCATTCCACAGGGGTTACTTCTGGCTCTGCACTCAGGAATTACTCCTGGCGGTGCTCGGGGACCATATGGGATGCTGGGAATTGAACCTGGGTCAACTGCATGCAAGGCAAATGCCCTACCCGCTGTGCTATTGCTCAAGCCCCAAGATCATTTTTATTGCATGAAACTTCCTTAGAAATATGAGGGAGGAGAAAAAGAAAGGAAATATGTTCAAGAGCACACGGGCTTCTCCAGAGCCAAAATAGACAAGCAAAGAAACCCAGAGATGGGGCTGGAGCCATAGTGCTGAGGGTAGGACACTTGCCTTGCACGCAGCTGACACGGGTTGGATCCCCAGCATCCCACATGCTCCCCAGAGCACTGCCAGGAGTAATCCTTGAGTGCAGAGCCAGGAATAAGCCCTGAGTACTAGCAGGTGTGGCCCCCAGATAAAAATCAAAACAACCAAAAAAAAAAAAAAACCAGTGATAAGCAAGCACAATACGGGCTTGAAGAGCAAGCCTCCACGACCCTTTTGTGAGGTTAACAGCAATGCAGCTCTGTTCCTTGACTTTGGGAAACCAGTCCAGGGCTGTCTCGCCCTTGTTTCCATGTAGCAAAGTCCCATACTCGAGACCAGAGCTCCCTGGGGTTAAAGCGCTTGCCTTGGACACCCAAGCCCAGTTCAATCCCCAGCACCACATCAGGTCCCCTGCCTGAGTGTGATCTCTGCATGTAGAGTCGGGAGCCAACCATCAAATCCCATCAGGTTCCCACAGCTGACTCAGTCCTGCTGGGAGAGCAGCCACGAGTGTGAGGCGTGAATCCTGGGCTTCTGCATTCAGCACAGCCTTGCTGCATCTGGTTTCTCTGAGATGCGTCCTTGACATCTGGAGAAGAGACTTGCAGAGGACCTTGATTTTTTTTACAGCATATTTTAGATGCACGCTGATAGGGTATTGCTGAGAGACGGTCGCCGGTGTGAAATGCCGTTAGAGGACTTCAACAGCCTCTTAAAGGTCTGCACTGGCCCAGGATCCCAGGGAGGATAAACTGGGGCCCAGGAGGTGGGGCCAGACACACGGGAAGTGACATGCTTGACACCTTGGGCCACGGTCCTGGCCCAGCCAGCCCCGGAAATTCAGAATGTCTCTATTAACACGAATGCTGGGTATTTGTTCAAATGATGGGGTATTTCTCTTAAATGATGAACAGGGAAAAATTTTAGTTGTGGCATTTTCAGCAAACTGCAGCCTCTTCCTTTCCAGTGTTCCAGTAAGTCAATAGCCTGCTGGCGATGGGAGGCTCCCCCCACGGGCCCTGCTCCCCCACTCCCCAGCATTTATCAGTGCTCATCAACCTTTCCCTGGGACTACCTGGCCTGGACTGGAGCAACAACACAGCGGGTAGGGCTTGCATGTGGCCAACCCGGTTGATTCCTCTGTCCCTCTCAGAGAGCCTGGCAAGCTACCGAGAGTATCCCACCCGCACAGCAGAGCCTGGCAAGTTCTCCATGGCGTATTCAATATGCCAAACACAGTAACAACAAGTCTCACAATGGAGACATTACTGGTGCCCGCTCGAGCAAATCGATGAACAACCGGATGATAGTGCTACAGTGCTACCTGGACAGAGACCCCGGCCCTGCCTGCTTCTACCTGGTGCGGCCAGAAATCCTTTGCGGTGCTGAGATTTCCATAGCTGCAGGCCCGTGGGGGGCATGGGGGACATGGACACAGGAGCTGAGGCTGGGGAGGCAGGAGCCCTATGCCCAAGCACTATTCCCCGGGGTGGAAAGATTCTTAAGGTGCAATTATCCTCCCCCTGGGAGCTGAAGCTCCACTCTACACATCTCATCAATGAGAACACCCACGTTCCGCCCTCTTCCTTCTTTATCGCCTTTGAAAAAAAGAAAACAAAAACGGCAGCTTCTTCCACACATCCGTTATTTCCCCGAAACGTGTTGTCTTGTCACAGCTTTCTACTCATTTGCTGGTGCCTTTCTGTACCGAGGACGCAGTCATCGCCAGGCAACCTTCTGTTGCTACCCGTGGTCTTATAAGATTCTGCTTCAGCCCGCTCCTCCTCCGCAGGGCTTAAGTCCCTTACTAAGAGAGGCCAGTGCTCCTGGGCATTATGGTTGGCTAATTCCCGCCCTGCAGCACTCACCACAGACCATCTCTCTCTGTGAGTTTGATTCTAATCTAGTCAAGGCTTCAGGGGTGGGGCTGGGGGCGGGGCAGAAGTCTTTTCTCATTAACTCCCCAGTGGCTCAATACACCTAGCAAAGTCCTCATATCAAGTACTGTCCCAGTGACCCAGGGAACATGTTTCAAAACGAGCAACAAGACAGTTGAGTACCATTTGCTAGCCAGGTGATCAGAGAAGAGGCCATGGCGGAAAACCACAAGTGGATCTTTGTTATCACTTTATCATGTTACCGGCACTTGATCACGGCTCATCCTACCCCAAGCTGCGTTTCAAGGCCTTACTTCATCCATCAGCCACATCCAAATCCAGGTATGGAAAACATAAAAACTGGCTCCGGAATTTCCTTCACATGAGTACCAGACGTATCTGGGGATGGCTGGGGATGTGGCCTAGTGGGAGAGCACGTGCCTTGCCTGTATGAGGCCCAGGGTTTGATTCCCGGCACCACACATACACATAAAAAGCACATTTGGAGTGTGCAGCGGAGGTGTCGGCAGGGGCTGCATCGAAAGTGTTTGGCGCCATGTCTCACACCATTTTACTGGTCCAGCTACCAAGAGGCCAGAAGGCAGAACTTATGCTGACTATGAATCTGTGAATGAATGCATGGAAAGTGTTTGCAAAATGTACAAAGAACATCTGAAGAGAATGAATCCCAACAGCCCGTCTATCACATACAATATCAGTCAATTGTTTGATTTTACTGATCATCTGGCAGACCTCAGATGTCTTGTTTACCGAGCTGATACTCAGACATACCAGCCTTACAACAAAGACTGGATTAAAGAGAAGATCTACGTGCTTCTTTGTCGGTAGGCCCAGCAGGCCGGGAAATAATAGAGATGGAAGCATTAGGGGGGGTGGGGGTAGGCTTGGAATGTTTTGTATTCTAATAATCCTGTTTCCATTTGGTACAATCTAGCCAGGGTTGAATGTACTGAATGAAATATGACGATCTTGTTCACTCTGAAAACCCCCATTGCCTCCTTCCGTCTCCCTACACCCTCCACCCCTTTTTTTTATGTAAAACATTTTTACGATACTTTAGATGGAAGATGTTCTTTGTCAGTTATTGTTGGTTTCAGCCCTTCCAAGTATTTGTTTCCACTTTAATAGTACTCACCATACTAACCATTCTTCAGGATCAGGTTGTGATGACACAGTTATGTCCTCAAGATAAAATCTTAGTGAAAGACAAGTAAATGTTCTTTAGTTATAAAAAAATAAATAAATAAAATTTTAAAAATTAAAAAAAAATAAAGCACATTTGGGGGGCTAGAGTGATAGCACAGTGGGTGGGGCATTTGCCTTGCACGTGGCAGACCCGGGTTCGATTCCCAGCATTTCATAACCCGCCCCCCGCCCCCGGCACCACCAGGAATAATTCCTGAGTGTAGAGCCAGGAGTAACCCCTGTGCATTGCTAGGAGTGACCCCCCCCCCAAAAAAAAGCACATTTGGTGGGTTTTTTTTTTTTTTTTTTTGGTTTTTGGGTCACACCTGGCGATGCACAGGGGTTACTCCTGGCTCTGCACTCAGGAATTACCCCTCTCGATGCTCAGGGGACCATATGGGATGCTGGGATTTGAACCCGGGTCGGCCGCGTGCAAGACAAACGCCCTACCCGCTATGCTATCACTCCAGCCCACATTTGGTGGTTTTGGAGGGGGGTGGGGGGCGCTCATAAATGTGCCACCAGTGACAAAAATGGACTTTAAAACTATGTCTGGGGGCTCTGACTTGCTCTGGACTCTGGACACCACCGGCTGAGTCCTCCTCTCCAGTAGCACGGTCATCTAGAATTCCCACACAATCTCCTATCTCCAACTCACCCCAAGCAAGTATGTGATCCTGGTCACTGCAATGACAACACTAGGACCACAAGAAAGAAACAGCAAAGAAGCTAGAACCACCACTGTTCTGCTCTTCTCTGCGGGGAACAATATCCTCAGGTTAAGAATGCAGAAAATATTGAAGGGGCCCAAGGGGCTATCATGGACGAGATCTTCAAAATGAAATCACTTGATCTATCCAGGTGCCAAAACAGAACAACTGTCAGAACACGTGGGAAGTAATAATAGAAATGATGAGTAAGAATAAAGATCAGAGACTGAAAATACTGCCCTATTTTTACAAGGAAAGGAACTCATGAGTTCAAGCTCTGGGGATTCTGGACTAGCATTTGAACATCTAGCTTTTGCTGGTCTCTTTCCCACTTCACTTGACAACAATCACCTCCCTGCCCTTTTGCTGTTGTGACCCCTTTTGTTTGCGGCTGTGTCAGCTGTGAAGCTTACAGTCCTGTCCTTTCTTTATCCAATTACTACAGCAACCAGCCTAAACAACAAAACAACAACAACAAAGAGTGAAACAAAACCCGAGTTTACCAAGAACAGCGGACTGAGCAGAACTGAAGTTTTGTTGTTGTTTTCTTTTTAATTAATTTTTTTAATTAGTGAGTCACCGTGAGGGTACAGTTACAAATTTACCTATCTTCGTGCTTGTGTTTCCCTCATACAATGTTTGAGAACCCATCCGTCCACGTGTCCATTCTCCACCACCAATGAACCCAGTATCCCTCCCACACCCCAATCCCGCCCCCCCATCCCACCACCCCACCCCGCCTGTGGCAGGGTATTCCATTTTGTTCTCTCTCCTTTTGAGTGTTGTGGTTTGCGATAGGGGTATTGAGTGACCATCATGTTCAGTCTCTAGTCTACTTTCCACACGCATCTCCCTTCCCGCACGGGATCTCCAACCACATTTTACTTGGTGTTCCCTTCTCTATCCGGGCTGCCTTTCCCCCAGCATTCGTGAGGTCAGCTTCCAAGCCATGGAGCCAACCTCCTTGTATTATATTCTTGGGTGTTTGTCTCCTAATGCTATTTTATATTCCACAGATCAGTGCAATCTTTCTACGTCTGTCCCTCTCTTTCTGATTCATTTCACTTAGCGTGATACTTTCCATGTTGATCCACTTATATGCAAAGTTCATGACTTCATCTTTTCTAACAGCTGCATAGTATTCCATTGTATAGATGTACCAAAGTTTCTTTAACCAGTTATCTATTCTCGGGCACTCAGGTTTTTTCCAGATTCTGGCTATTGTAAACAGTGCTGCGATGAACATACAAGTGCAGATGCCATTTCAACTATACTTTCTTGTTTCTCCGGGATATATTCCCAGCAGTGGTATTGCTGGAACAAATGGAAGCTCAATTTCTAATTTTTTGAGAAGCGTCCATAGTTTTCCAAAAGGGCTGAACCAGTCGGCATTCCCATAAGCAGTGTAGAAGGGTCCCTTTCTCTCCACATCCTCTCCAACAGTGGTTGCTTTTGTACTTTTGGATGTGTGCCATTCTCTGTGGTGTGAGGTGGTATCTCATAGTTGTTTTGATCGGAATCTCCCTGATGATTAGTGATGCAGAGCATTTTTTCATGTGCCTTTTGGCCATTCATAAGAATTGAAGTCTTGAAGGTAACTGTCTACATCTCCTCTGTAGAGAGCAGCTTAGTGTTTGCTTTAGAGCCATACCCAGCTGTGCTCAGGGCTTACTCCTGGCTCTGCACTCAGGGATCACTCCTGGTGGGCACCGTATGTACTACCCAGGATTAAACCCAGGTTGAATGAGTCTAAGGCAAGCACCCTATCAGTTGTACTATCTCCCCAGAGCCTGTCTATATTAACTTATGTCTCCTATTGGCCTGAAGATATGAACACTATTCCTACCTGCCAATGCGAACACTGAAGTGGAGATAAAGCCATTTTCCTATAGGCTTTACATGTAAGAGTTCCAGGCAGGCAATGTGGCCCCAGATCTCCTTTCTTGAACAGGAATTCTCTGGTCCAGCCTGCTAACCCCAGGGAAAGTGAGAATGGCCTTCCATCCATTGTCTTTCCAGGTGGCAAACAAACTTGCCCCTGGGTTTCGTGCTGGAGGGAAAGGTACATGTTCGGTCTAGCTCTTCTCTCAACCTCCTCTGAAGCATGGGAAAGGGAGGGCGGCTGGGTGGACCAAGTCTCTGTTGGCAGGATAAGGCCACAACGCTGCATTTGGCACTACCCGGGGAGTTTGTAATTGAAGTTGGGTACATTCCAGGGCTGCAGTCCAAAATTCTTTAGCAGCCAGTTCATCACTAACAGACGGAGGTGAGCTGACAACCTTGGTCCTGCCCGTGCCAGGCCTAGTTAGCTTGTGCAACAGGATTACCGACCAGGGAAAGTTCTAGAAAGATCTATGCTTATCTTCCCCAATCCACTCTTCTCAGTAAGAGATATTTGGAGCTCCATGAGTCTGATTTTTTTTTTTCTTTCTTCTTTTTGGGTCAACACCAGCAACGCTCAGGGGTTACTCCTGGTTTTAAACTTATGTTTTAAACTTAGATTTCAAATGCAAAGACAGGACATAACAATCACTACCCAGCCCCAAACTGTCCTTCGCACTTTTCACATAATATCTCAAATATGCAGTGACAAGCCAGAAGGCTCCCAATAAGCACATTTGAGCCTCCACTAGGGACCCAGTGGAATGAAGGAGACACAAGTCAATAGCCCTTCATGTGGTTCCCCCACAGGGGAAGACATGGCCAGACTGGGGTGCTGGATGTGGGGGGGAACAGGATTTGGGACCTGAAAGGGTATTTTGCAAAGTGATAGAGTTTGGGGACCATTACTCTTGAAACCAAGTTCTTAAACTTTGTGGTATGTTTCTACATGACGGTGCCTTAGTGAGCGCAGGGGTGGGATGGGGGTGGAGTGCTCATAAAAAGTCCTTGAAAATCTTTAAAAATTGGGTCAGAGAAATAAATTTGGAAGATCAGGGGTTAAAGGCACCTGCTTGCATGAGTCAACCCCAACTAGATTTCTACCACCACATATGGTCTCCCATGCACTACCAGTTTTTTTTCTCTCCAAAACCTATAGTATTTGCTTTAAAATTTATTTCACTAAATATTGATCTTTATATCTATTTTAAATTTCGTTTTTATTGAATCACTGTGAGACAGATCCTTACAAAGCTGTAAGGATCAGCTTCATTAGGTTTCAGTCATACAGTCTGACACCCATCCCTCCATCAATGTACATTTCCCAGCACCAGTGTCCCCAGTTTCCCTCCCATGACCCCCAGCTCACCCTGCTTCTATGGCAGGCACTTCTCTCACACCCTCCCTTTGGGGCACTATGGTTTGCAATACAGATACCGAGAGGCTATCAGGAACATCCCTGCACCTACTTTTAACACTCAGTTCTTGTCCAGTGTGATCATTCCCAGCTATTTTCCCTCATACTGGTCTCTTCTCTATCCTACCTACCTTCTGCCCCTCACAAATTGTGGTTGATCCCAACCATTGGCCAGTCCTCCTAGGCCCTGTTTTCCTTTGTCGTGGCTATAGGTCTTCTACTATTTTTAATATACCACAGACAAATACAGTCATTCTATATCTGTCTCCCTCCTTCTGACTCATTTCACATTCAGCACGATACTCTCCATATCCATCCATCTATAGGAAAATTTAATGACTTCACTTTTCCTAATAGCTGCATTGTATTCCATTGTGTAGATGTGTATATCTATTTTTTTATATCTACATATCATGTAAAAATTTCTCAGTGAAAGGGCTGAGTGGGAAAAGTTTTGGTTTTTTTTTTCTTTTTGGGTCACACCCGGCCATGCACAGGGGTTACTCCTCGCTCTGCACTCAGAAATTACTCCTGGTGGTGCTCAGAGGACCATATGTGATGCTGGGATTTGAACCCGGGTCGGCCGGGTGCAAGGCAAACGCCCTACCCGCTGTGCTATGGCTCTAGCCCCCCTGAGTGGGAAAAGTTTAAGAAGTTGTCTAAAGGTTAGAAAACCCTGTTATTTCTTTCTTGGGACACAGGGATGGCTGTCAAGTTGTCTGTGTTCTACCAACTATGTTCTCTTGAGTACTAGCTGCAAAAGCCGAGTCTGTGCACTTATCTTTAGAAAAAAGTATGTGATCCTCCTACCCAGAAGAAAAGCCTCCAACAGTGGGAGGTGGCAGCGGGAGGCAGGGGAGAGGGAAGAATGTGTGCTCCTTGCATACATGTACAGAGCAATCTCACCTTCAAACCGAATGACTTACAACTGCTGAGTAAATCAAACTCTTCATCTTGGTGCAGACGCTGACCTGTCCTCTCACCTCTGAGAACTGGTAGCACATAGATAATGCAAAATACGACCACGGGTAATCAAAAACGTTTTAATGATTAATGTTTAGACATTATTGAACAGTGTGGATCTATCCAGGTGAGTTCAAGCACACTTTGACAGCATACTATCGATTGTTATAGTTTCTGTACTGAAATATGTAAAGACATTCGCAAACTAGTACCTAGGAAGACAAACATTTACAAATATACACATTCTAGATTTGATAAGGTAAATGTAAACAGATGCTATGACTCCTTCCAAAGAGAAAACCCACAAGACTAATATAAGACCCAGTCAGCTCCCTAGAATATGAATGTGCAAAATTAAAGCATGATAAACTGATATTTACATAAATATCAAACCAACAATTAGTTTACACATTGCCAATGTCCTTCTAAGTATGTTGAGTGGTTCTATGACTATTGTCCCCAGCCCGTTCCCCCCACCCACATGTAAAAGGAGATATCCAGAGGCTAAATTCCAACACTTTAAAATGACACATTTTAAACATGTCCTTAACTGTTTAATCTCTGCCTCAATGGGGGGGTACACATGATTTTATGAGAAGCCAGTCTACAATTTTTAAATAAGCGCTTCTAAGCAAATTTTCAGCATCTAAAGCAGGAAGGAAAAAAATTATAGGTGCTATTAAATTCACATCAAAACTGATCTCAAATTTCCTAGTTCTGTGTTATAGCAGCTGTTTAATTTTACCTTAAAAAATTGTCAGATCCCTTTTCTCCCTATTAATTTTGGTAATCTAGGCACATTTTAAAGAAGGTTTGTGTCAAAACAGGTAGCGATCTAATACAGAAGTCAATCCAAGCTGGGACCCTGGAAACCAGCTCCCCACCGGCTATGGCGTTCTGCCACAAGGTAAATACTAAGGTCATCTCTCCTGAAAAACACGTAACTTCTCGTGAGTGAAAAGCAAAACAGGCCATTTCCTGTTAAAAAAGAAGCACAGAGCCGCTGAGGAAGTAGAAATGGCCTACTCATCTGACTCACCTCCTAAAGATCCTGAAGACAGAGTATGCATTCATGTTCCCGCAAGACAGCTTTCCAGCCCCCTGCACGTTTCCCCCTTTTACATGAATAGTGGCACTCAAAATAAAAAAATAAGATCTGTTAAAAAGTTAAAACTGCCTGTCCCACTTAATTGGCTGTCTGACTTAGAGCCAATATATTACAAAACCTAAGGTGTCATTTCTGATTTTTTTGTTGTTGTTGTTACAAGGTGTTTAAAATTAAGTGTCACCTGTTACGTTTCGTAAGTCACCATCTTTGATTTATTTTTCTATACTGCATTATTAAAAATAAATTAAAACCTTGAAACATACCCTAATTGAAACTAATAAGCTTTGGGCCCTGCTTTGTAAATTTAAGGCATGTGTGTTTCTCTACGGTCACAACATTGTACAAATTTACAGTCACATGCATGATCTAGAGTAAAAAAAAAAAAAAAACAGTTGAGATTACAGTGTTTTTAAATTGTGAGTCACAATTCAGCACCTATCAGGTTATAACTAATAAGGCAACAGCAGTGTCGTCTACTACAAGAACACTCCCTCCGCGGTGGAGCGCAGGGGTAGGTGAGAGCCCAGAAATGTTAGCAATCAGATGCCTACTGCAGAATCTGTGTGCACGAGTTCTAGGGGTTTGGGACTGATGAGGCCCTACAGGGGTCACACTAGAGTAGGCCAGAAGAGCTACGGCGGCGGCGATGTGGTGGGCACGAGTCAGACAACGGCCTGCAGGGGCCCCGCCCCGCCCCCTCAGTCCTTCCGCTGCTTCCTCAGCTTCACGCTGTTTTCCAGGGGAGTGCAGTTATCGGTGTGTCCGTTCTCGGTCACAGCCACCCAGCCGTTCTGGTGCTCCTTTGGGTGCTCTTTCCTCCGGGAGGAGCCCTTCTTGTTGTAGGTCTGAAATGCAGGAAGGTGGATGAGAGCCTCCAGCAGGGGAGGGGAGTAAAAGGATGGCAGTGTGGAGAAGGGGGGAGGGTGGTTGTACATCCCCCCTTTTTTGCCTTTTTTTGGGGGGGAGGGGGTCAAACTGACAATGCACAGGGGTTACTCCTGGCTCTGCACTCAGGAATTACTCTTGGCGGTGCTCAGGGGACCATATGGGATGCTGGAAATCGAACCTGGGTCGGCCGCGTGCAAGGCAAATGCCCTACCCGCTCCAGCCCCTGTACCCCCTTTGGTGACAACTTGTTTGCAAGATCTCTCCTCTCTTTTTTTTTTTCCCCTGCCTTTTTGTTCGTGGAATCAGGAGTGACCCCAGGGACTCACTTGATGTTCAACCAACCAACTCACCCATTTACTGAGGCTTAACCTGAGGTTAGGTTTCTGTTTTGGTTTTTTGCTTTTTGAGTCATACCCGGCGATGATCAGGTGTGATTCCTGGGTGTGCATGCAAGGAATTACTCCTGGTGATCCTCTGAGGACCATCTGGGATGCCGGGGATCAAACTTAGGTCGGACGTCTACAAGGCAAAACACCCTACCTGCTGTACTATTATTCTGGCTCCTAACCTGAGGTTAAGTTCACTGAAACACAGGCTGAAGAAGCACTAGTTAAAAAAAAAAAAAAAAAAAAAGTGTGGGGGCTGGAGCAATATAGCAAGCAAGGAGGGCACTTGCCTTACACGTGGCCAACCCAGGTTTAATCTCCAGGATCCTATACAGTCCCGAGCCCATCCCTGAGTACAGAGCCAGGACTAGCCCTAAGCACTGCCAGGTATGGGCAAAAAAGACAAACAAAATGTTAAAAAAAAAATGCTTTTTTCATCCAATCTATACTGTACCCTGCTTGCTCTTTCACATCCTGTATAAGATAAGGGTCATATGGCCAAACTGGTTTCTCCCACCCTGAAGACCATCTCCTGCCACTCCCATCCCTGGTCCAAATGAGCCTGTACATGAGCCAGAGTTGGAGCTTGGTCAGCACAGGCCTCGCATGCACGAGACCTTGGACTCAGTCCTTGGCACTACGAAAACAAACACACACACCAACTCCCCACCCCTGGGAAACAACAGTAAATGGTGCTCAATACTCCCTCCCTGCTTTCGCCTTGCGGGAACACGACGCTCTGTCCGTTAGTCAGCACTTCAGTTGTGTGAGCTTTTGGTGTCACCAGGGCCGACCTGCTTCTTGAAACCTCCCATAAGGCACAGATGTCAGGGGGACCCTAAACCGCTGAAGTGGGCACAGAAAGAGGAAACGTGGCAGAGCCACTTCCCAGTCCCAGGGCCAGGCCAGTGGGAAGGAGCAGCCTGGGGCCATGACCACAGGGCTCCCGAGAGATCACTGCCCACCAATGACCCTTCCTGTGGGCAATGACCTCCAGGACACGGAGCACAGGGGAGAAATAGGAGCCCCGAAACCTGAGCCCCAGAAAGTCAGGACGAAAAAGCAGGTTTCTATGTCTGTATCTAAAGACAGGAATGGGCATATATATCTCTGGACATTTACATTTCCCGTGGGGTAGGCTGAGTTGCTGCGAGGTTCTGACCGAAAACCACCTCTTTCCTGGGGCTTTCCACCGCTGGTCAGAAACCATGGCAGCGCCTTCGAAGCCCGTGTACTTCTCCTGCAGGAATGCCAGTCTTGCTCTCTGGGCCGAGATGCTGGAGGTCTGAGCACTCCTGCTCTGCAGTGGAGGCTCTGCCCTGCCATGGTGGCCATGTGAGAAGCCAGCAAGGAGGTTCCCTGCCTCGTGGTCAGTGAACGAACAAGGGTCTTGGCTGGTAAGACCCTAAACCTCAACTGCCACTAGACCAAGTGAGACTTACCTGAACGTAGAAGTTGGTGAAGAGCGTGATCAGTGTAAGCATGTATCCGATCTGGAAGTACAACCAGCCCAGAGGGAAAGAACACGGCCAGATGATGCCGCTGATGGTCTGTATGATGGTCAGCACAAACTGAAGCTGCAGGAGAAAAGGGGCCGGGGCTCAGCGCCACGGGGACAGAGGCCAGGTCCGGACCCCGCACGCCGAGTCTCTGCTTCTCCTTAGAAACCATTCTGAGCTGCCAGAAACAGGATGCACACCATACACACAATACACCAACATCCTATGTTCCATACACAGTCACACCTACTCTCCCTCCCCACTACTGAAACCACCTTCCATAAATTTAGGGCGGAAGCGACAATATTGTGACATAAATTCCAAAGTGAAGACAGTAGCTCTTAAGAGGTCTCATTTGGGGGTAACTCAAAGCATTGGAACATAGGCTCAGGGGCCCTGCAGGCCAGCACCACTGGGTGTAGAGTGTACACGCATGTCCCAGCACGGGTTCTCTTTATATGAAGAAACATGCTACCTGTGTGAGGGAATGGATGCCTTAACTAAACTTAACTGCTGTGATCATTTCACAATACAACCAAGGAACAAATCATGACCTTACACTTTTAAGTACACCTTCAACTCTGCAATGTTATGTGTCAATTATTGTTCAGTGAAACTGGAGGGTCAAGAAAATCTGTGGGCACACCTCCGACCACGATGTAAAGGCCCATTCCATGATGCCACACATGATGCTAGGGCTCTGGGAGCCTTGGAGGAAGGAAGGGCGTGGCACATCTGCTAGAGGAAACCACTGACTTCAGGGCAGGATGTTTGAGCCTGCCCTCTCCCCTAGCAACTCTGGGTGGGACCTTGGGGCTGGGGGAGGCAGATGAGTCAGACCCAAACAGTTACCAGGATGCACCCTAAGTGCACAAATTTCCAAGGCAAGCTTGAAAAGTGGTGGAAACAGGTAAGGGAGGAGTGGGGGAAGAATCGAGGGCAGTCGGCTGCCAGCAGATATGGTGGCCCCTGAGAAAGAGGGTTGGGAGGTCAGTGCCTGAGGTTCTTGGGTTTCCATCCAGAGATCTGCTTTGGTTTGTTTATTCCCCCACCTTTTTTTTTTTTTTTTTTTTTTTTTAGGGCAAGTAATCTGGCCTCAGGAATGGCAAGGCACGGTGCTTCAAATCCCCAGCCAACCAGGTGCCATCTGCTACCTCAAAGGGCAGAGAGGGCTCTGGAGAACAGCCCCCATTCTGCTACTCTCTCTAATCCTGCTTCTTTCTTTGAGGCAAGCAAGGCAAATCAATCTGTCTGGCCTCCAGGCAAGCACCGTGAGAGGCTCACAGCAGGCTGAGAAAAAATTAAGAAGGCCCACAGAGCAGCTGGCAAGGAGGTGATAATGAAAGGGCAAATGTGGAGTGGCTTTATGGATCTCAGGTGACACACACACACTGCTCCCCCCACACACCTCCCTCTCCCGGCTGGTATAAGAAAGTAAATCAAGACATGGAGGGCTACAAATGGGCTTGCTTTCTGCAGGAAGATGTGTTTTTTAAAGAAATCAAGAGAAAGGAAAGAGAAGGCTCAGGGCTTCTGGTCTCCCCTCCGTCTGCTCACTCTGACCTAGCCTCATCGAGTTCTCATCCGTCTAATGGGTAATAGTTAGGCTACTGCAACAACCCGAGTAGAGCTGACTGGTTGGGTCGAGGGTCTGCCAGGGATGAGGAGAGCAGGAAGGGATGCATAAGGGGAGAAGCAGGGGGTCTACAGGCAAGAAGAAGGATGGGAGGGCTCTCCAAACCGGGTGCCAACAGGTGCTGCCAGCCCATCCCTGAGCCAACGGCTGCTGCCACAGACACTACACAAAGCCTGAACTTTGGGCTCTTCTCAGCTCTGGAGACCCACACGCAGCTTCCACTGTGGATCTGGGAGCATAATCAGAGATCTCTCACACACGCACATATACACGCACACGCACATACACACGCATGCACACAGATACACACGCATGCATGCACACGCACACACTAAGACCAAACAACTGAACCTGAATGAGGGAAATTAAGATTCTAGTCCCCATCTTGCAGCATGCTATACGCCTGGGAGTAGTTTCTCCGTTAATTAAAGCCTGAATTCCCGGCTGGGTCTACGACAGGTATCTAACTGGGGCGAGCGTGAGAGGCACGTCTCAGGTACCATGAAGCAAAGGTCAAAGACAAGGGGCATGGTCCCCAACAGCAAGCCTGGGGGAAGAGGCCGAGCCACTCACCAGCTGGCCCTGGGTGATGTACTTCTTCCACCAGATGTACGGCCGTATGGACGGGATGGAGGACAGCCCGTAGTACGAGTACATGAGCACATGGATGAAGCTGTTAAGCGTGGCCCCAAAATAAGCTGCAGGAACAGAGCAGTTTGGGGGGAGGGGGAAAGACGTCAGTTATCTTACCCAGTGCCAGCTCCACGGCAACTAGCCCACGTGTTTTCCTGACTCTAGAAGAGATGCTTTTACATGGTGTTGGTGAGCAATCACTGCCTGCAGACGTGGTCGGGATTCAACGCCCACCTGGGCACATAGCCATCAGGAGGCTCTAAGGCCAGGATCCGTGACAGCAACGGGGTGGCCAGGAGACAGGAGACGCAGCAGACCCACTTGCAGCGCCTGGACCTGCCCGGCCCCAGACAGCTGGCACAGCAGTGTTGCCTGGCTGGCAGCAGTGGGCCCGAGGCAAACAGCTCTCTGCTTCTCTCCCCACGTCTGCCAGGGTTTGCGATTCACACTGGGTTGAGAGAGTTCAGAATCTAGTTTTTTAGCGAGAGAAGCTCCATCTCTTATCATGCGATTCCTCATTTCTCATAGCGTGAACCAGGGATTTTTTTTTTTTTGGTCTGGGGTTAGGGGTGTTGATGGAGAGTGCTGCTGAGTGGAAACCGAGGGCTTCGTACAACCGAGACGTCGGCAGGACCTCGGAGTTACATCCCCGTCAGCAAGGCTTTTGAAAGCTCTCATCTCCTGCATGACTAATAACCAAATAACACATCCTTGCTTTGTTTTTAAATACACAAAACGGGCCACTCTCCGTGGTATTCCGGGGTTAGGTACTGGGGAAGCCTGACGGGGGCCCGTGGGCAGTGCTCAGGATGGAAGTCAGGGGCTGGACACGTGCTGGGCTGGAGCTGCCCCAGAGTGGAGACAGAGGTGGGGTCAGGGCATGCGATTCTGCTTTCGATAGCAGACCCTGGCTCAGTCACTTCTCTTCCCTGGTGGTTTCTCGAAGGCTAGGTGGGGCTACGGAAACCCTCTCATCCTGAAACCACACTGGACATGTAAACTGTTCTCGAACCGTAAGGAGATGGTTTCTATTAGAAAGCTCACACACAGCCATGAATTGTGTGGGGCGGGGGAGAACACAGGAGTGGGCCCTGGAGAGAGGATTGGTAAGGTAGCCAACCTGGGTTGGCTCCCTGGCACCCCATATGGTCCCCCTGAGTCCTGCCAGGAATGATGCCCGAGCACAGAGCCAGGAGCCAGCCCTGACCACTCTGCTGGTGGTGACCCCAAAATCAACGGAAACATGGAAAAGTAGACCTGGAGCCGAGCTATGCCACCCCTCTACCACCCGTCTCAGCTTTCACCCTGAAGAAATGGAAAGCCTTCCTGAAACAGCGACGTGGCAGGGAGTCCTGGCGAGCCAGCCAGGTTCAGGGCAATGCTACCCTGGGAAAATGTAAATGAGCAAACCCAAAGGTTCTCTAGGCCTCAGTGATGGGTGGCTGAGACATGGATGGGGACAGCTGCTACAGCTGAACCTGGGGACAACCCTGTCACTGCCTACCACCTTTAAGACCACAGGTGTCCCCCCAACCCTTGCACACCAAAATTCATATTCACCTCCTATACCATAGGAGATGTCCTGCTAACCTGCTTCCTGATCCAGGGTCCTGGATCAGAAAACACAAACTCGGTTTGGTTGTTGCGTTCTATTCTATGGCCACAAGCCAGGGCACTAAGAGGCTGCTCCAGGGGATACACGGAGGACCTCTCGGTGCTGGGGAAGGAACCAGGGGGATCACGCTTGCCATTCTTGTGCTCTAGCCCTCTGCGCTCCCCCACTGACCCTGCTGAGACTCCTAGTGTACTACACGTAGCCAAGGTTAATTCATTAGCTGTTCCTGAACATTGTTCTCTGGCACTCAGTGCTGTGATTCCATCTTGCTGGCATGCCCGCTCCCCTTCACCCATTGAACACAATAACTATAAAGGAAAAAAAAGGGCTCAAAATAATCGGGAACAGCCGCCCTCTAGGACAGAAAAGACCGTCCCAGTTTCTTTCTATCCCCCAGGCTGGGAAGCTGATATTTTCCTCCACTTATTAATACGTCAGCACCAGGACATTTATCAAACTAGGACAAGGTCTTCTTAGCAGACGGAATGCCTGGGCCATACAAACTATCGTTTAGAGCAACACAGCTCAGAGGCCTGATGTGGAAGTGTGCAGACAGAACACCTCTACCACAGGCATCATCTCTGGAGGGCGCTCGGGGGCAGAGCATGCTCGTCTAGCCCATGCAAGGTTTTGTGTTGACCACAGGTACCACCTGGCCTCTGAGCTGGCTGACGCTGGCCCTGATGAAAACCAAGCCGGAGGTTTTCATTTCTATTCAGTTTCTCCAGGCACATGTGTACTGCCTCCCCATCCCACCCCCAGCCTGGTCTCCTTCCACCTCCAACTTACAGTGTCCACAAGGGATCCAGTTCATCACAAACCACCAGATGTTCAGCATCGAGGCATGGTGGTAGACGTGCAGCACCGTGATCTGGTGGTTGTTCTTGCGCAAGATGAAAAAGAAGGTGTCCATAAATTCTATGAGTTTGGAGAAGTAGTACCACCACAGTACATGGATGATCTAGGAGGAAGGGTGAACAGTGCCTCAAGGTCACCTATGGGCTTGCAGACACCCCAGAACCCCACGCTGACTTGGAGAAGCCAAGATGGGAAGATCTGGTCGCTGCATGAGCCTGTAGCCAAAGGGAATGATGGGGACAAAAGGAAATGACAAGAGGACAAGTTTTAGGCGGGTCACAGACACCCTTCCAGATCCCACAATCTGTCTATTCCCTTTGGGGCGGGGGGGGGGGGGGCTACCTGTGAAGCCATCAGCACAGAAAAACCATCCAAAAGGCTCTTTTGATTTCAGGGTGTGGCAGGGACACAGGAGCTGAGGCAGACAGAATGTGAATCAGCAGCCTCCATGTCTTAGCTGGAGCAATAATACAGTGGGGAGGGCGTCTGACCCGGGTTTGACCCCCCACCCCAGCATCCCATATGGTCCCCTGAGCACTGCCAGGAGTAATTCCTGAGTGTAGAGCCATGAGTAACCCGTGAGTATTGCCTAATGTGCCCCTCCCCCACCCGAAACCCCCAAAACTAAACTAAAGCATCAGTGCTCTGAGGGCATGTGGAAAAACAAGGGAGGTGTGTGGGGCGGCGGGCTCAGGACCCTGCTTACCGCCCACAGCGCACACTGGTGAATGCACGCAAGCCCTCCCAGAGCCTCCAGGATTGCACTGCAGAAGGCTGGTGTTAGATTCCATTTTATCACTCTAAGGTTCAAATTTTCCTTCTATGTATGTATACATACTGAAGGCCTAAATTTTTTTCCTTTTTTTTTCCCCATTGTGCCCAAGGGGGTCAGTCAACCAATGAGGTTAAAGAGCTGTGCTTGTCTTTTGTGTAACTTTCTTAAAGAGACACACTACCTTCGTATCGGATTCTCCCGCCGTGCGTGTGCCCTGACACAAGAAGTTGTACTGGGCTTCCCATACTCCCGTCACCAGCTAGAAAACAAAGGGAAAAGCCAATCACCAATGACATCACTACCATGGAACTTCCTCAGTACATTTCACTCATTTTAGAACTTGTGAAAACCAACCTCGACTTGGCTGAGGCCGGTTTGCACCGAGCCAAACCCTACACGGTAGGAGTATTAACAGCGGTGCAGTATTAATAGCAGTGGGAGTACTATCAAGGCCTAAGTATTAATCAAGAGGCCTCAGGGCCTGGGCCGTAAGTTCACAGGGAGCCACATGGAGGGTTCGGAGGTCCTCATTCCCTGGGGTCCCATCACAAGAGCCTTGCCAACTCACAGGCCCTTTCCCATGCTCCTTCCTGACCCCCATCTTCCCTCTCTGGGCCCCAGGCAGTGTGGGGAAGAGGTGGGGCCCACCTCACAACCTGGCTGAGAAGCCAGTGCCTCTCCATCTTGAGTGCATAGCCCTGTCCCCACGACACATTAAAATATAGCCAGGGTGGGGTTGCAGGGAGGGTCATTTGTGACCAGAAAGTGTGGAGGGGGTGGGTGGTGAGGGGCTGGGTGGAAGGAGCCGAGTTCTAAGGCTCCCAGGAGACAGTGGTGCAGCCCGTCTGCAGCCCGCACCTGGAGCACCTGCGGTAAACCTAGCAATCAGCACCTGCTGTAAACCTAGCAATCAGTGTCACCGTCCCCTGCAGCCTGGCTGCGCCCTCTGCATGGGAGGATGAGAACTTCTGGAGTCCCCAGAACTCGCCCATAAGCCGAGGAGTCACTGCTGCGTCATAACCGAGACTGCAGAAGTGGGGCGCAATGCAGTCTGCCCCGCTCGCTGTGAGGGTCAGTTTCTCATCTGCATACCCCGAGGACGGTTGGCCTCGCTGAGCACCAAGGACCCAGGTCCAGTGGACTAGCCAGGTGTGAGGCCGGCCAACATCCTGGGGCTGGCGAGTGCCCATGGGTGACATGATGATTACTCAAACATCTTGTGGCTGCTGTGGAGGGAGGGTCTCACGAGACCACCCTGTGCGCACACTGCAAACAACTGCTCAGGGAAAGGAGCCCGCCACTCGCTCCTGACATCCAGGGCAGCCTGAGACTCCTGTGAGTTTTTGGTGGCCTTGCGGAAGCAGACAAGGAACTCTTTTGGGTGGCCTGCCTGCCTCTGAAGGCGTTCCAGTCTCCCGCAGGAGGCACTGGCCCCTCCATCTCAACTTGTGTCCCCGACTCCAGCCGCCTTAGCATCTCCTGGGAACTCAGAAGACACACACCTCAAACATTCCTGAGCCCCAGCAGACCACAGAGCACTGAGACTGGTTTGCAAAGATGATGGCAGTGCAGTGGCACCTCCACAACGGGCACCTCCTAGAAGCCGGTCAGAAAATCTGGTCCCCGTGGCAGCTGGACGGAAACTTGATCCTCAACTGGCTGGAATGTGACCTAAGCTCTATTTTGATCATAGCTGGCTTTAAGCTGTGGCTCCCATGCTGGCTAGGATCATGATTTTTTTCTTTTTTTTTTTACTTTTTGGGTCATACCCGGAGATGCTCAGGGGTTATTCCTGGCTCTGCACTCAGGAATCACTCCTGGCAGTGCTCGGGGCACCATATGGGATGCTGGATAAACAAACGCTCTACCCCCTACCTGCTGTACTACACTCCCGCCCCATCATGACTTTGAAAAACTCACTAATACCTGGCCCTACACCCAAAACCATTAAACCAGGAAAGGGGGGGAGGGGACTTGGGGGGGGCGCGGGGGCTTTTATCATGCTCACAGGTAATTTTAACCTGTGAGGACTGAAAATCATGGGTCTGGAGCCACTCACTTGCAAAGCCACAGGATGAGGAGCCGAGACAGAACCTCCTGCAGCCCCCACCTGTCCATCCTGTCGAAAAGAGCTCAGCTGGGTGAGCACACAGGGGCCCCCAAGGAACATAGGTTGATTCCAAATGCCCAAAGAGCCAGCGTTAAACGTCCACCCAGCCTGTCCTGGAAATGCATGCTCCAGTGGCGCCACAGACTCTCACTGACCACCACCCTGCTAGCTCACTCTCCTCCTACTGGCTTCCTTTGTTTGTTTTTTCCTGCAGGGTCATCTTCTACACAGGAGTGGGGGTGTAAAAAAAAAAAAAGGCACATCTAAAATGAAGAGTTACCACCTTTAACAACATGTTAGTAATCTCCTATACAAGAGATTAGTGGTTCCAGTGTGAAAAATAACAATCTTCACACACTTTCCTTGAAGGAAACTTTTTGGGATCATTTTTAGCCGATTCTTCATAATAAGCAATACAAAATAAATTATTTAGGTCCTGCTTTGGGGCAGGCTTTGGGGCTCGGGGTGGAAACGTTCCAAATGTAGTGGTGGGAAGGTATAATAGTGATGGGATTGGTGTTGGAATATTAAAGATGATAAATCATTGTCAACAACTTTATAAAAATAAAATTTAAAAAAAAAAATGAAGAGTTAATGATCTTTCAACCAAAGCCCTGCAGTGGGATTTAGAGTCCCTCTAAAGTGGGGAGGCAGTGTCACCGCAAAAAGCTCTGCAGAGCAGGGCCAGGGAAGCGATGTGTCCCCTTCCTCCGAGGCAGGCCCAGCTAATCTCAGCCCCTGAGTTCTTACAATGAAAAGATGGGCGGAACCAAATACACTCTCTTGGCAACATAGATCACATACCGAGCCACACCATCGTGGAAAGAGCAGAGGCCTGAAGATCACTGGAAGGCAAGTCCTCTATACTAAGCCTGGCCGGGGAAGCACATGACACACAGACCGATCAGCGAGCCAAATATTCGAGAATTCCCATCCTAAGTGGGCGGAAGTGGGTTGAGGGTAGGGTACTGGGCAGCTTACAAACCGGAAACAGAGGGTGTCTAGGTGCTTTCCTACAAAGCCTTCCTACTCTGTCTCCAGGTGAGTAACTTCCAGCCAGTGGGAATGCCTGTGGCCAAAGGGAGCCGAGGGATGTGTGTATGTGTGTGGGGTGTCACAAGTTCTCCCATGAGTACTTACTGCCGGTGAGAACTTTTGAGAAGGTAGCCCTGTTTGTGTGCAGATGCACATGTGCAAGCGGAAGATACCTTACTTAAGGACTTGTGGGAAAGGCAAGGGAACTGGGGGTGGGGGGATGCAGACCTGGACCCCCACCTGTCACCCTGGAGCTGTCCCACCACAGGAATGGGCACAGACAGGCAGGGTGGGAGCTCTAGCAAAAGCGACTTTATAAAAATGCCTCCTCCCTTTCCGAAGATTATTCTAGAGGAATCTAGGGGAAGCATCCAACTTTTTTTTTTTTGTCACACCCGGTGATGCTCAGGGGTTACTCCTGGCTCATGCACTCAGGAATTACTCCTGGCAGTGCTCGGGGGACCATAAGGGATGCTGGGAATTGAACCCGGGTCCGCCATGTGCAAGGAAAACGCCCTACCCGCTGTGCTATTGCTCCAGCCTCTGCACCCAACTCTTAATGCTAACCTCAAATCACATTTGCCCCTCTTCCTAAATGGGGCGAAATGAAAAAAATCAAACACCCCTGTGACGGGAGGCTATCAGGAACTCATGACCAGGTGCTGGATGGCAGCTTTCCCGATACTAACGCATCAGGCGGGCACAGACTGGCCCTCTGAGCCACTTCCCTGCCAAGGCACCTCCGTCCAGCTCCATTGCTACAGTCGAAGGCCAGGCCACTCATCAGACCCATCACTACCTTCCTGACCGAGTTTCAAACCCAGACAGGCGCTCGGGAACTGGAACTCAGCACATAACTGCCGCGCATCTCCTACCTCGGCACACACAAAAAGCCTCACCCAACAGTCATGCTCCACACTGCACAGGGGTGTGTGTGAGGAATGGGATATTGGGCCACAGCTGGCAGGGTGAGGGGTCAAGCCTGGGTCAGCTATCTGCAAGGCAAGCACCTCACCTGCCCTACAATCTCTCTGAACCAGCAATGACTGTTACTTTATTCTTTGATTCTGTTTTTGGGCCCCACCTGGCGGTGCTCGGGGATCACTCCTGGTGGGATTGGGGTGCTGGGGATCGAACCTGGGTCAGCCACGTGCAAGGCAAGCGCCCTACTGCTGCACTGGCACTCCAGCCCTATTTTATTCTTTTCAAATGAGATGCTCTCTGTCGCCATCAAACCGCATTCTCCAAGCCTTAGAATTCCACCTCTATCCTTCAAAGTTCAGTTGGAAATGCTTCTGCGATTGCTCCCATGCTCACTCCAGGCTGCATCTGGTGTGGAGACGGGGAGTTACTCATTTGCTCTTTCCATTCTGGTTAACGGCCCACCGTAGGCTCCTTTTAAGATCTCAGGGTGGCTGGATGGAGCACGGGCACTTGCACACTTGAACAAATATTTGCTAAACTTAAAAACTTCAAGGTGCTGTTTTATGTCCCCCCAATCTAGGCCTCATGTTTTATTTTCTTTGCATTCTCTTTTTGTTTTCGCATCTGCTCTGCAAAATAGAGAACCCAAATGTCGGGTTTTTTTACGAAGCTTGAATGTGACCATATATGTTCACCAGCGGAAAATTCATCTGCATCTATGTTTTTGGAAGCGCCTTACTTCGGGACGGATGGAATAATTTAATCCCTAGGAACTAAGAATCATGGTGCTAGAGAGACAGTACAGCCCGTAAGGTGCTTGCCGTGCAAATGTGACAGACCCGGGTTCAGCCCCTGGCACCACACATGGCCCCCGGGAGCCCCACCAAGAGTGACCCCTGAGTGCAGGGCCAGCAGTGAGCTCTGTGCACAGAGAAGCATGGCCCCAATACAAAATAAAGCCAAAGTCATTTAAATGGCTCGGCACACCCCCAGCAGGGCTCTGTCCCCTCTAGCCCATGGGAAGCAGAGTAACAGAGCCCAGATGCTCTTGGAGCTGAGGCTGGGCCTTCTCTCCAGCCCCGCAAGGACACCTGAGGAGAGTGTGCTGAGTCAAGGTCACCATGGACACCAGTTCCCGTGGGGTTCAGGCCTGGCTTTTTTCCAGTGCGTGGCTCTGGTCAGTTTGCTGGACACTGGTAAGCAGCAGACACTAGGGGAGAGGCTCAGGTGGACACTGGTGAGGCACTGGGAGGAAGTTCAGGTCTCACCCAAGGCGTCTGTGAATCAGCTCTGGAGGGCAGGGCCCAGGCTCGGGGAACTGGCTGCCAGCAGGCATAGCGTCCACTCCTGCGCACTTCCCCTTCCCACCACCTACCCCAGGAGGTAATTTACCCTCACTGGTTTTTTCCACGTAACCAAGTTACCAACGGCAGCCCTGCAGACCATATGTGTTTTCTCCTCCCTTGGAGTAAATCGAACTTTAATTAGGCCTGGAGCATGGGAAGAGCTATAATTAAAGCCTCGCTAGAAGCTTTCTTCTCTCCTTATGAGACAAATTCAATAAACCCAAGGTCGCTTCATGCATCTTTTCATTTAAAGAAGACACCTCCGACGCGGCTCCCAGCTGGGGCTCCGTGGCGCAAGTTGCAGAGTGAATCGTTTCTAACCAAGTTAACTTTTGTCGTCTAACACATTGAACCACAAATGAGCTGCAGCCCTCAACACAAGGACCATTCTTCCATGCCTCTTTCTGACTGCTGCCAAGACAACTCAGGAAATAGGGTCATTTAAAAATGCCAGGCCCCCCAAAAGCCATCCTGAGTGGCTTTTATCAGCGAGTATCCCCAACAGCCCATGATGTTGGAGCCATACAATGATCCACTCCCCAGAGGGGCAGGTGGGCTGCTTATTGTGAGAGAGACGGTCTCTCCAGACAGACATGGGATGATGGGCAATAAAGACAGATCTAAATGGGGCTCCAGCTGTACCACAGAACGTGTGTGTATGCACGCGCATGAGCCGGGAGGCATGGGTGGGAGAAGGTGACTCCCCAGACATGTACTGTTTTCTGTGGACAGGCTTAGGGAACATACCTAGTGGTGGCTGAGGGTGTACTCCTGGCTCTGTGCTCAGGGATCACTCCTGGTGGGGCATGGGGGACGATACAGATGCTGGGGATTGAACCTGGGGCACCCCTGTGCAAAGCAAATGCACTATCTCCTACACTACCACTCCAGCCCCTACCTCAGGCATTCCTGATTATCAAGAGGTAAAGACGGGCTGGAGTGATAGCACAGCAGGTAGGGCATTTACCTGGCACGCAGCCGACCTGGGTTCGATTCCCAGCATCCCATATGGACCCCCCAACACCGCCAGGAGTAATTCCTGACTGCAGAGCCAGGAATAACCTGTGTGCATCGCCGATTATGACCCCCCAAAAAAAAGCAAAAAAAAAAAAAAGAGGTAAAGATAGTACTTTTCAGGTCACAGATATGAAAATGTATTAATAGTCACTATTGTACTCTGGATCTGAAAGATCTGAAATTCATAGCCACCTTTTCATATTGCATAAATGGCACTCCCAAGATTGGGCAGGCAAAACCTTGACAAAGTGTGGCCCCAAACCAAAAAAATATATAAATAAAAAGAGAGAGAAACATCTTGGGTTGCAGCTGAATGAAACATCCTTGTGCAAACCCTAAGGTCCCAGGCTGTCCACCAGAGAAGTCTTCAGAACAAAGCACAAGGAAACCCCCGGCCCTTGGCCCAGCTTGACACAGGGATGTCTGTCTAGCAGTTCTTTGCTCACTGCTCAGGATCCCCGACAGGTGCTCTCTGGGAGGCTGCTGCTACACAGTGATAAAGGCTCACAGGAAGTTCCAAGCGGAAAACTGGTGGCTGAAGGTAGAATGCTCACAGCGCCGCAGGCTGAGGCATTACTGCACAAGGATTTGGAGTACACAGATACGAATGCCAGCACCACCCCAGAACTTTCCCTCTGTGGCAAGGGAACAGGAACAGTGGAAAGAACACCAAATGAACAGCCAGCCCAGACTACCGGAATGCGGTAGACACCCCCTCCATCTTTACTACCATTGTGCCCAAATGTTCAATACTCCTGCTTCAAATAGTCCATGACCAGGTCTGTTAAGTAGGGCTGTTCCTCCTGGGAAGCCCATCTTCCTAGTCAGGCAACACTGCACAAAGACTCAAACAAAAGGACTCGCTTCGGATGCAGCAATGTGACCAGCTGAACCGCAAAGTTGATATTTTCTGTGGAGGCAATGGTGGGGATGAACTGTGAAGGCTTGCACATGTGCGGTATTTACTACTGGGCCACACCCCCAGCCCACCCTTTGCAGAAAGGTGACTACTAACTGCCTACAACAACAACAACAACAACTACTACTACTACTACTACTACTACATACTACTACTACTACTACTACTACTACTACTACTACTACTACTACTACTACTACTACTACTACTACTACTACTACTACATCAACCACCTGACTACTAAGTACTCTTCCTTTGCGGAGTAAGTCTGCTTTGACAGAGGGCTTGACCTTGCTAAGCCAGCTGCAACAACACTTTACTAAAGGTGGGCAGAGACCACGCGGAGGCAGGCGTGGCTGGGACCCAAGCCATTCCTCCCCTTCTTCCGGTGGGAAGAGAAAGGCTGTCTGCGCGGCAGCCTTCTCATTCTCCCCACTCTCTGGGAGGCAGGCAGATAATCCAAGGGGCAATAAACAAGTTTGAGTGTTTTCATTCCTTGAAGTTTCTCTTGGGAGGCATTTTTCTTTGTGGGAGGGTGGTTTAGAGGGGAGAGGGTCACACCTGGTGCTGGGAATCAAACCAAGATCAGCCATATGCAAGGCAAGTGTCTTAATCCCTGAGCAAGGAATTAGAGCTATAAGGGAGCTATGAGTGAGAAATATTTCACCTAAAGGTCAGTCTTTTTGTTTTGGGTTTTTAGGCCACACCCAGCTATGTGCCAGTCTTACTCTGGGCTCTGCACTCAAGGATCGCTCCTGGTGGTGCTCCAGAGACCGTATGGGGGGCCAGCGGACCAAACCCAGATTAGCTGGTTGCAAGGCAAGTGCGCTGCCTGTTGTTCTCTCTCTGAGGCCCCAGTGGCCAGGCCTTTCTAATGAAGTTTATTAGATACGTGTCTCTCTAAACTTCTGAAAAATGGGAAAGGAGAATATAATAAAAAATGTCTTTCGCCAGTATTTTGGTAAAAAATATTAACTTTAAATAGAAGATTAATTAAATTAAATATTATTTGCTCAATGTGTTATTCTCTATACTGTTTTTTCCATAACAACTTAATTTAGAAGAATCTGAAAAAAAAAAAAAAAAAGACAGTCAGAATGTTTCCAAAGCAACTGCTGTTCTGTCCTGTGCTTCAGTCAGGGTCATCGAAGCCAGAGGCCAGAAAGGAAGCAGCGACTAGGGCCCAAGGAGATCCCTGACAGCGCCAACGCCACAATCAGAGGGAGAGAGCCCATCAGGGGCTGGCTCTCGTCTTCCTAGTCACGTAACACTGCACAAAGACTCATGTAAAAGGACTCACTTCGGATGTGGGTGATGTGACCAGCCGAACCAAAGAAAACCACCCCCACTACTCAGGCACATGAATGGGCTATGGGAAAATCACCAACTTGTCATCACTGATGCCTGTTGGGTGAGACTGTTTTCCCCCAAGAGAGGAAATGAGCTTCCACTCAAGGCCTTGGGTTTGAGGCTCCACCACAATGATTTTTAACAACTAAAAGCTGAAATTTTACTAGAAGGCTTATCGCAAAGTTTTATAAAGCTTATCGTGTTTCATATATGCTACATTTTTTTGGTTTTTGGGGTCACACCCTGCAGTGCTCAGGGAACCAAATGCACCTTACCCAATTGTACTATCACTTCACCCCAAAAAACAGATGTTTAGTGAGAAATCTATGACCTTTGTCCTGGAAGTAAACACTTAAGGTTTTAGAAGATGATTAGAAGTAGTAACACTTTGAATTTTTTTTTTCTTTTTGGCTTGCAGTTCTGGGATTGAACCCAGACTCTCACACATGCAAGCAAGTGCCTTATCACTGAACAATATCCCTATCCCTTCTTTCAATTTTCTTTCTTTTATTTTTATTTATTTTTTATTTTTTACTGAAACACCATGAGAGCAGTTTCAGAGCAGTCAGTTTAAATTTTTTGGTTTAAGTCTCGGTCATACAGTGATGAAACACCCAACCCTTCACCATTTTCTATCACCAAAACCCCCAGTATCCCCCCATCCCATGCCCTCCCCCTACCTGCGTGACATACGATTTCCACGTTACTCTCTACTTTGATTACATTCAACATGTTGACGCCAAACCCACAATTATTATTTGGGATCTTACCCCAATACTCAGATCTGCCGAAAAGGCAACATTAGACAATTTATTTTCTGTTGCTGATTATGAATTGCATATGATGATGCAGGGCTGCAATAGTGGCCGCGCAATTTTGGAATTCTGAAGTTTTAATAATTAAATCTAGAGGGATTTCTGCCAGAAGCCGCTGTGTTCCAAGCTTTGTTTCTGAGTCTCTGGGATCATGGCCAATACGCAGCTTGATCAGCAGAAAGAGGGCTTGTTCGTGGGTGGCAACTTGGAGTCTCATAGGGGCGTGGGGGGGAAAGGACCAGCTCCGCCCTCATCCCATGAGGCCCCGAGTTCATCACTGTGGGCCCCTCCCTGGTTGTCCCTAGGCCTCTGGAAGATGGCGTTGGCGATCAAGTCGCCAGGGGAAATAGGCCAAGGCAGGAAACCCATTCCCATCTGGGGTGGTCTGGCACGGGAAACCTAATGCGCAGTCCAGACACATTTCCGCCAAAAGCCACTGGGTTCTGATCAATTTTCTTTCTACCAAATGTACAAACCATGAACAAATCTCCTTTACCTACACTTTATACTCCATTTCACAGCTTTAAAACTATCATTTGGTTATCTTAGTTATCACTAGTAATCTTAAGGTTCCGTGACTCCCCGGCTTACATTTCCTTCTTTATCTTCTTTTTTTCAAGATTTCTAGTGGCCTTTGAGTACCTGTTGATTGTCTGAATTAATTTAAACCTTGCCAAGACGAGTATGAACTCATGTCACAGGGTTAAACTAACAATAATATCTATGACTTCATATTTATTTTTTAAGGGAAGGGTAAATAAAGACCAATGATTATGCTGGTGGAACTCTTAGGACATTTCTCTGAAATAAAAACCTGAATTAGACTTCACAATCTCCTTACTATGTTGTCAAACTTTATGACTGCCCTTCTAGATTTAATGTAATATATAAAAAAGTGAGTATCAGTAGCCAGAATGAAATTTAAAATTCTGACATGTGCCGCCCAGATATGATCCGGAGCTACGGCATGAGACACGGACCCTCTGCTCCTTAAAGACTTTGATAGAGAGGTCTTCTAACCCATTTTGGCACCCAGAGGGCTTCTTGCAGCTATGCATCTAGACTGTGAACTGAGCTACAACCGCATGCCGCCTGGGGAGGGATTTTCCCTCTCTGCCCTGTTTTTCTGAGCGAAAATGGCGGCGGCGGCAGCATCCATGTGGCAAGAGCCACCCTCTAAGATGCCCAACCTGGAGGCAGGACTTTTTTAGTGACATAGCCTGTAGGTGGTCCTGGGAGGGGGGGCATCACCGGCATGCCTTCCGCCCAGATATAATCCAGAACAGCGGCAAAAGACACGAACCCTCTGCTCCTAAAGACTTTGATCGAGAGGTCTTCTAACCCATTTTGGCACCCAGAGCGGCTTCTTGCAGAAATGCATCTAGACTGTGAACTGAGCTAAAATATCAGAAACGCAAAACCACATGGCCGCGACAGAACTCAGAGTCTTCACTCTCAGCAATGAAAAGAAATTATTAAATGATGCCTTTTCAGCAGGCCTGATTGTTGGGGGGAAATTCCAAACAATAATAGTGAGTTCTCTATTGAAATACTGAATGTATTCAAAGTATAGAGAGAATAAAGGGAAGATCATTAGCTACTTAGGTGGGGGGTGGGTGGGAGGGAGGTATATTGGGATTCTTGGTGGTGGAACATGTGCACTGGTGAAGGGATGGGGGTTTAATCAGTATATGACTGAGACTTAAACCTGAAAGCTTTGTAATTTTTTTTTCACGGTGATTCAATAAAATAAAAACTTTATAAAAAAATAAAATTCTGAAATGCACTAGTGGTGGGTGTGCAATAGCAACCTTATGTTCTTTTTTTTTTTTTTGCTTTTTGGGTCACACCCGGCGATGTACAGGGGTTACTCCTGGCTCTGCACTCAGGAATTACTCCTGGCCGTGCTCAGGGGACCATATGGGATGCTGGAAATCGAACCCAGGTTGGCCATGTGCAAGGCAAACGCCCTACCCTCTGTGCTGTCTCTCCAGCCCCACAACCTTATGTTCTTGAAATGTAGTACTATCAATTATAGCTCATAGTGCCTAAAATTATTTTTTTTAATTCAATGAATATGCTACTATTGTATCTAAGTACAAAATTAAAAAAACTGTCAGGTAAAACTAAATGTAAGGATCCTTTAACCTGGCATATTAGAGATCCTTTTGGAGATTGGGCCACTCCTGGTTGTGCTGGGGTCCGGGTTGGGAGCTGAATCTGGGCTTCTTTCCAGCCCCGGCACTTTTATTTATTTAATATGCTTCCTTCCAGCATGTTACATACCTGATCTGGTATGGAGTTTTAAAAAAATTTTACTCCTGTATTATCTTACTCCTGTATTATCTCTCCTGTATTATATCTCCTTACTTCTGTATTATCTCTCCTGCCCCCACTGTTTATTTCTCTATTCTATATTTGTTGCTAAGACACAGCTCAATTTGATTTTGGGAGGATGGAGGGGCAGGTAAGGGTGTCCCACACCCGGTAGTGCTCAGGGGTTATCCCTACTCTGCTCAGGAATCACCCCTGGCAGGCTGGGAGGACCATATGGGATACCAAGGATTGAACCCAGCAAAATACCTGAAAATTTTACTATACCTCTCTGGCCTCAACAGCTTAGTCTTATATTACCTCTTACTCGACATGCCAAAAAAGAACATTTACTTTACAATCCTTTTGAAATCTCCCCAAATTCAGATACCTACAATGGCAATTTATACAGCAATTTTCTTCCCCTCTTAACCAAAATATTATTTAAGAAGTTAAATAATAAAGTCACAATTCTACCTCTGGCTCTTGACAACTGTGTTAAGGCAAAGGTGTGAATTCAGCAAGATCTGAAAGATGTTTTCCCCAAAATATTGCTACACATTCAAAAACAAGCATTTCGAGGATTTTTCAGTGTGCGTGTTGGGGGCACACCTGGTAGTGCTCAGGGAGCACTCCTGGCGATGCTCAGAGGAATAAAACCCAGATGGGGCAGGCACCCTACCGCTATCCTGTATCTTCGGACCAGACTCAAGCTTTCTTAAGGAACAGAATGGCTCTATCATGCATCAGCTATGGGGAAGAAAACAGCAGGGGAGCCTGGCAGTTTATTGTGTTTCTGTCCCTTGGTCAGACAGAGGCACCTGTGTGGGCCGAGGAGTCCCTCTTCATGCAACTACACCACCTTCAATCTAGAACAGGACAGAAAAACAACAGCATACACAAAAAAAAGAGGAGTGTAAGCATTTTATGGGATGTCAAGCGTGCAAGCAACGACAGTAACCTACTAGTCTAGTCACAAATCTTGACTCGGCTTCTGAAACACGCACAGGAGAACAAGAGCTCCCACTCTAGGAAGCACCTCTGACCTCAAATCCAGACACACACACACACACACACACACACACACACACACACATACACTCCAGTCCCAGGATACACCAGCAGAGCCTGACGCTGAGGGACACTCCCTGGTCCCTCTGAAGGCTAGTGCCAGCTTCCCCTCGCCTTCCTCCTTTGTCATCTTTACTATACCTTGGGGAAATAAAACTGCAGTAAAAGATTGTAACTTACAACAGGAGTGCCTGAAAGTTTTCCTTCTATTACCGCTGAATTCCCCCATCCCCAGAGGTTAGCAACAGTTTTGAGCTATAAGCTTTAAAGGCATTTGCCTTTCTCTACACACGTGCTGGAAGGCAGCTTTCCTGGGGAGGGCTCCGGGGCTGACTGTCCTCTGCCTGTCATTTTCAAATGTAAGTTACAACACTTTCCTTGAGACCCTCAAATTTTGTCTTCAATATTCACTGTAGACAAGAAATATCTGGGCGTAAACCTATACAGACCATTCAAACTCTAAACATTGATCTGATGATCTACTCTTCAAAGTTTTGAAAAAAATAACTTGTCAAATCTATGGCTATTTATGACTCATGGATGGCAAGAGACTCAACTTTCTACAAAACAGAGCAAACAAAAGTACTTCTCCATTCCTTCTCTCCCACTGCCAAACAAGGATGACACATTTATTCAAAGGCTTATGATAAAATTTTCAGGTTTGGTGTTTTTTTGTGTGTGTGCATGTGTGCGCTTTGTTCATTTCCCACTCTGTATCTTGCTCGCATCAGAGTTTTTCTTAAAAGTATTTTAATTCTGAATATGAAACATAAGTAACAGAAGAATCAATAACAGTAGTTTCTATTTTAGATATTCTAAAAGGTGTATTTGTGCAAACAACTCTGGCATTTAGAAAAATCAATTCTAAAACATACTCTAAAAGCATTAACGTTCTTGCTCCGTAAGTCCCTCAACCCGCGAGCTATTTTCCTTCTTTTGGAAACACAGGTCAGAACAGCAATAGGAATGTACCTAAGTGAGGAAATCCACATCAACTTCAAACCTACCTCAATGAACATATAGAGAGACAGCAATGTGAGTCCCAGGTTATACACCACCAAAATTCCCCGGCAAGAGTATGCCTGCCTATTCTTCATATATTTTGGTCCCAGCCATACAACTAGTAAGTATATGATGGAGAAGACAAAAGTGGGTATGTAATTGTCCATAAGAAGCCATCCTTTTACTCTGGTATCTGGAAAAAAAAGAAAAAAACAGTGGGTGATTAGTAAGATAGCTATACATACTTAAAAAAATAAAAGCCACACATTTTTCTCAAACATTAAAAGGATTTCTCTCAGTGATTATTTGTCACCTAACATTAAAGTTTAATGCTAACAAAGTAACCAGTAGAGGAGGCAAAGAAATTTAATATACATTGTACGTGGTTTTACTTAGTCAAAGAATTTTTTTGAACATCCTTTTCAAAGACTCTTAGAGAAAATGAGAAGGCTTTGCTTTCCATTAACTGGATTTATGAACCAGATTTATTGAATTATGCATGGGATGATGAAACCCTAGAAACAAACAGTCTTTGAACTCTGGAGGCTGCCCTCTCAGCCCAGTGTCGGCAACTGCGCCCCACAGGCACAGTTCAGGAAGACCTGGGTGGCACGGGGCCCACTTGGTGCCAGTTATGGTTAAAAAGGCAGTGTTTGCCATGACGGCGGGATCAGGTCAAGAGCCAAGGAACCGATGGATGTGGAAGTGGAGCAGCCCTCGGAGAAGTGACTCTCTCAGGTACCCGAGGAGAAGCTAGAGAGAGAAGGCAGACTTAAAGCCACTGGCGTTAGAAACCCGCCGTCCCCTGCTCCCACTCCCTACGCTAGGTGAGATCAAAGAACTATTCTAGGTAGCCGCTGGAGGCAAACTGGCGATCTTCTCCACGGAGGGAGGCACAGTCCTGGCCGCCAGAGCCCCAAGGTGCTACCTGTTCCCAACAAGACTGCATTCCAGGGGCTGGAGAGATAGCACAGCGGGTAGGGCATTTGCCTTGCACGCAGCCGACCCGGGTTCGATTCCCAGCATCCCATATGGTCCCCTGAGCACTGAGAGGGATAATTCCTGAGTGCAGAGCCAGAAGTGGCCCCTGTGCATTGCCAGGTGTGACCCCCCAAAAAAAAGCCAAAGAAAAAAAAATAAGACTGCATTCCAGCCCAGAAGCACACTCCCTCCACCTCCTGCAATGAGGAGCCCTCAGCCTGCCACTCCTCTAGCTTGTCTTCAAGGCCTGCCTCAGGACCCATGGCGCAGAAGCCACCCTTTGCCCTCCCTGACCATACTGCTTTTCTCTCCAGAGGACAAGCCCGGCTGAATACCTCCGCTATGGAACAGAGTGCGCCTCTTTTACTTGCACGCACCCTGCATTCTCCCAGGGCGCCCCCTCGTCCCTGGGCTTCAGAGGCAGACATCCCTCCCCTGCTCCCTACTAGCTATTCTAGGCAGGTGGAGGGGGTGAAAATCTTCCGTTTTCTGTCCGACCCACTTGTCACACTACCAAGTACTTCCGGAGCACTTGGCGCAAGGACCTGGCCAAGCAGAGGGAGCCGCTCTCTGATGACAGGTTCAGGCATGGGCACAAGAAATAACTGCAGCCACTGCGCTGAGATGACATGAAGGGCTCTGGGGAAGTGTCCTACTTCTTAAAACCATGAGCATGAACGGATTTCTTCCTCATCCTCTGGAAGAGATGCCTAGAGTTGCTTTGGACCATGGGAGGTGAGGGGCTGCAGGAGGACAGAGCTGTGATAACTGGGGGCGGGAATGTATGAAATGACAAGTACGGGTCCTTGGCTAACATAACAAGGCCCCCTAAAAAAAAAGAAAGACCACAACCAACGAACTCAGCAACTGCCCAGCCTCATAAACAACTAATTTTATTACTGTTTCAGATATGAAAGAAAGAATTAATTCCTACAAGTTGAAGGAAGGCATTGTTTCTATACAGGCACACATTGGTTATCTAATTCATTTCTTCCAGTTGACAGTAACTCATTTAACCTGCCCCATACTTTGATGGGGGTCAGTATTACTCACTGGCTGAAGTAGGAGTATACACATACACGTCTTTGCCTAACTGATACAGATCAATCATGGAGGAGTTAAACTAAGGGGTTAAACCGAGTCAAACTCTGCTTACATTTTTTTAATTATTATAGTTTTTTGGATTACACCTGGCAATGTTCGGGGGAGCATATTGTGGTACTGGGTTGGCCACGTGCAAGGTAAGCACCTTAACTGTGTATTCTCTCTCTGGCCCAAAACTGTGATTTTAAAATTCAATATGGGATATAAAGACCTTCCAGAGAAGTTGTACCAACTGAAATTCCTTCTTTACTTCCTCACTATCACCACAGTGGGTACTGAAACATATTCTATTTCTGCCATATTAACAGAAGAATTTTGTTGTACTTTTATATTTAAAAATCGTTAAGTGAGGAGGGACCAGAGAGATGGCTAAGGTGCTTGCCTTGTGTGCACTGGCTAAGGTGCTTGCCGATTTCAATTCCCTGGAACCCCAACCCCCACTAGGAGTGATCTCTGAGTGTAGAGCCAAAGTAAGTCCTGAGCACAGTCAGGGATGCCCCCCACCCCCACAAAAAATCATAAGTGAGGGGCTGGAGTGATAGTACAGCAGGTAGAACATTTGTCTTCCATGCAGTCGACCCAGGTTCGATTCCCAGCATCTCATATAGTCCCCTGAGCACCGCCAGGAGTGATTCCTGAGTACATGAGCCAGGAGTGACCCCTGTGCATCACCGGGTATGACTCAAAAAGCAATAAATAAATAAATAAAATCATAAGTGAAATAGAATCATCTCATTATTTTAAAATGCTCCTTTTAGCTTTTCTAAGACTTTTTCTGGAATCTATAAAGGTTTTTTTCCCCAAGGGTTGGAGGGGTTTGTCAGGAGATGAAGGAGCAGGGAGTTAATATAGACTGTTGCTGTTGTTGGTTTTATTTTGTGGTGACTGGGATTAAGTCCAGAACATCATATATACAGGCACTGGGCTCTGGCACTGCTGCAAAATTCTTTATAGTTAAGACATTATGAGACAATACAGATGACACTTTTAAAGAGGCAATATGGAGCTGGTTGTTCTTTCTGAAATATAATAAAAGACTAATTATAAACACTTAGTTGAGGTGTATCTGTTTACACAACACACAAAAGGAGATTTAATAAGATACTAAAATCGTGAAAGGGAAAGTTGTAAACTTTTTTTTTTCTTTTTGGTCAGACTAGGTGATGCTCAGGGGTTCTCCTGGCTCTGCACTCAGTAATCACTCCTGGAGGTGCTTGGGGGATCAGATGGGCTTGAACCTGGATCAGCCACATTCAAGGCAAATGTGTTACCTGCTATACTATAGCGCTGGTCCCAAAGTTGTAAACATGTGTGTTTTGGAAACAACTAGAGACTTGATGCAAATGAGCCACCAGGAAGGACAGCGTGCATGGTCTTTTCGGGGAAAGCAGAGCCTCATTTACAGTAAATGGGAGCAGAGGGTGGGCGGCAGCTGTCTGCTCTAGCCAGGGCATAGCGGTCAAGCCCCTTGGTATTCAGGACAAAGCTTTAGTCCACCAGCAGAAAGCCAACATTTTCTAGAATCTCGTCATGCAATATTTAGAAGTGGCTGAAGTGGGGGTGGGGGGGTGGAAGAAGAAAAATCAAAAACCACCTTACCTCGGGGGCCGAGCCATGCCTTGAAATAGGTACTAAGTGATGCATCAAAATGTTCCATTTTTAAAAACCTATTAAGGAAAAAAAAATAGTATTGATTAATCTCAACTCAAAATGCTTTTTATAATAGTGATTTTTTTTTAAAGTAAAAAGAACAGAACAAGAGCAAAATTTTTCCAAAGACATGCTATGGTTAAGGTTAAGCTCTACACACTGAAATACCCACCCCCACCTCCCAACTTACAAAGAAGGAACTTCTGCACTAGGCCAAGCCCTGGTCCAGACCATGCGGTGCCAGAATTCAGACCCAGGCCTCACTGATGAAACAGACGTGCCGTGATGCTCTGAGCCCTCTCCCCAGCCCTGAAAGCCGTCAAGTAATACATTTCAGGGAGTCAGAAGGCACACAGTGGACTCTCAATGGTGGAGCAATTACCTTTCAAGTACTGAAAACCCAGGTTTTTCAGGATCCCAACACTCCCCCCCCAATTTACATATTTATATATAAATAAAATTCACACATGGACTTTTGTGCATTTTTTCATGTGGAGACAATGTTTTAAATTTTTTAAATATATTTTTACATGTAGACATCAAAAGGAAAAACAAATGTCATGAATGCGCTATTTTATAAATAAAGTGCTAGCCCTGGGAAGTTCTTTGCTCAGTTCCAGAAAATCTCCTCATGCCACTGTAGTCTGCAGGCACAAGGGCCGAAGGGAAAGGGGCAGACAGAACTGCCCAGCAGCGCAAGCAGCAGCACCCACTGACAGCACACCTACAACCCAGGACCTAGAGTGCCCAGTAAAGACCCTCTCCTCTGCCTGGAACGTGCATTATTATTTTAAATACTTCATGCCCAAAGCTCTTTTTTTAAAAAAAATAGTAAAAGTGGGAAAGGCAATGAATGTCTCATCACTTCTCCAACCACAATCCATAAAGACTCACTCAACATTCAAAAGGGAACTAATGATAACATTTCCTGGGTGTACTCTGGAAGAGAGTTCTCATTTGAGCATGAAACAGGTCATTGGTGTTTTTACAGTTGCAAATTGAAAATCCATTAGCAAATCATCAGTCAACCTAGTATTAAAATAGTAAACTAATCCACTCCAGTTGGTGTTTTTCTCCTAGTAAGATGAATACTGTTTTGTCCAGTTTTACTACATCTGTAAGATCAGTTGACCTGTGAATAAGAAAAAAAGTAGCAGTGTAGATGCCCTACACAGTTTGTGTCCATGTGTAAATTCTATCCATAAATATGTATTTTTTGGGGGCAGAGCCCGTGAGCCAACCCAGGGTTTTTAGTACTTAAAAGGCAACTGGTCCACTATTGATCTGTATCCCTGACCCACTGAATAGACTGCTGTCAGGGCTGTGGAGACAGCTTGGAGCACCAGGGCACATCTGTTTTATTGGTGAACCCTGGTCTGAATTCTGGTACTGCATGGTCCTGAGCAGGGCTGGGAGTTACCCGGGAGCATGGTCCCAAGAGAAAGAAAAGCATCAGTAGACTATTAACTGGAAAGGCCTCCCATGAACAAAGCCAATTAACATATGTTGTATCATTCATATACTATAATCTTACAAATGAAGCAAGCTAAAGAAAATGTTAATCAGAAAATCCTGAGATGAAATGATAAAGCAGGAATGTCCATCAAGCAGCACCTTGTTTTCTTTGCTCAAGTGAACCTGCATCATTAGAAACGCATGTGTTCAAAGGGCAGATACAGCTCAAGGAGGAAAGGATAGAACTTGTGCACTGGCTCCCAGAAGGACAAGGACAAGCCAGAGAGGCCTTCCCCACGAGTCAAGACTATCTTGCTTCCAAAAGCTGGCACACCTTTAGCTTACTAAAGTGCCACCATAAATGCTCACTGGGTATTGAAGCAAGAGAGGGCAAGAGTTGGCACAGAGGCAGATGCTGGCATCGGGCACAGTGGCTCGGCACTGGACTCTGATAGATCACTGGGTTCTGAAAACCCATTCTTTCCACTCGCGCCCCACTTACTAGCAAACCCAACTGTAAAGTGAAGGAAAAAGTAATTGCCTAAAGGTTAAAAAAAATAATAATACACAAAAGCCTTAGAACAGGGCTAAGCATGAAGTAAGCCTCCCATACACACACACAACATTTTCTACCACATGTCTACCATACCATCAACACTCTGCATGCAGGAAACACCCCATGATCGCCCAGCACCACCAGGAGTGATTCCTGGGGAGCAAGCTAGGTATAGCAAAGAGCGCTGCAGCATGCCTTTCTGCACCCACCCCCGTTCCCACCCCAGGAATACTGCTCTCCCTCTACAGAGCCCCAGGTCACCAAGACAGCCTACCCACCACACCCAGAGAACAGCATGGTGGGGGTTCTGGGCAGAGGAACTTGTCAGTAGGAGGCATGAACTTTGCCAGAACGCCAGGGTGAGGAGGACAGCTCTGCTGACACACCCGAATCAAGTCCTGTTGTGTTCTAGGGCAGCAAAGGAGCAGGCTCCAGGGAATTAAATCCAACTGGGCCTTTGCAAGGGCGCTGGCAGACAGAGGCTAAAACCTGCAAGCAAAATTCAGTTTGCAAGCCTCTGCAAAGTCAGTCATCAAACATCAGAAATGCATCGGACATAAAGCAGGAAAGGTGGCGTTCTAATTTCACTAAGAGGTCTGTTGGTGGGTGGTACTCAGGTCTGGTTTCAAAGGAAAGAATTTGGGAAAGTTGGAAACAAGGGTGAAGGGATGTTTTGAATGACAGAAAACAGACCTGTAAGGCATGGAGTGGAGAGTGGAGGAAGCAGGAGAAGAGAGGCCTCCGGATGAGAGAAACAACCTACTGCTACAAGCACAACAAGGCAATCCCCAAGTTCAGCTGCAGCCTCGGGGTTACCATTGTGTCCTCAGAAAAGCAGCGGGATTAGAGGTAAGATTTCAGTCCCGGCGCACCAAATCCAGCAGGTGGCCACCACGAGAGACTGTGGAATTCGGTATCTGGAGATACTGAAGAATTGTGTTATGTAAGCCACCTGCCTTGCATAAGTGGAGCGCAAACGCCAGGAACAGAGGGCCCCTGGAAGCAGCTCCCCAAGACAAACCTCGCCAGGAGAGTGGGCACCCAGCACAACTCAGCTGCGCTCCGCCTCCATCCCTGCATGCCTGGCAATTCCACAGGGCTGCAGAAATTCTCACAATCAAACCTTAGAACTTTTGAAAGAGCCAGCCAAATATTCGCCTGAAAGGCCACGGGGAGCCAGCGTGAGAAAGCCCTGGGTGGGAGACCGGCTTAGCATGTGAGGTCAGCACAGGATGGATCCCCGGCATGCAGGGTCCTCCGAAGAACCCTGGGAACGACCCCACGCACTAAGCTAGGCGTGTCCTACCAGGTATGACCCCCAAATCTAAGCAAATCAAAAAGCACCTGTGGAGAGTAATAATTTTGAAAGAATTGCTCTCTCTTGCTGAAATGTTTTAGAGATATTGAGACAGGGCGGGTGGAAAGGCCCTGGCAATCAGAGTCCCATGATCCAGGAGCCCCTGACCGATTCGGCTCTGACCTCGGGACATGTTCAATGTTTTCCCACCACTCCCCCAATCCACCCCCACATGTGCTGTCACCGTCTTAGAACGCCGAGTTTGTTTTGGCACAGGTTGCCAAGAGACAGCATCACAGCCTTCACAGTTGACTCTGTGCCACGGCAGGCTTCTGTCTGGCTAGCCACATCGCTAAGTACCCTTCACGACCAAGTATTCACATTTCCATTCAGACAACTCAGCTCCCAAGGGCCTGCCAGGGCCAGGCATTCAGGCACTGCGGCCCTATGGGATCATGTGGAGAGCAAGAAACATTCCAGGCTGGGGAGGTGGGGGAGGGGGGAGGGCAGGGAGAAGCTAATGGACTTATGACATCATAATGCAAAGCAACAGTCACTGAGGAGAGAAAGTCTGGGGGAAAGCATGCGACCTGGAAAACGAACAAAAGGTGACAAAACAGGCATCCATTGGAAAGCAGGTGCACTGCAGTGAGAAGGGCAGGAGAGTGGATGCCCACGGCCAGGCCATGAGTAGTAAGCAGCGGCCACAGCTGCCCTACACTCCCTGTCCAGCAGTGCCCACCTTCTGCCCAGCAGGGGTGCCCAGTGCTCCTGGCAGGGTGGGAGCCGGAGAAGGGGCCAGACCTGAAACCTTCATCCACGACTGTAGCTGCCTGCCAGGCCTGGCCTTGCCATCCTCATCTCCCTGCCGAGCCCATCTGCTGGACCACGGGACAGGATGGAACTTTCAGTGCTGAACCCTTGGCCGCCAGGCCAGCATTGGCGGAGGCAGCACCTGCCAAGACGGCTGTGGGTCCAGCTTTGCTAAGGAAGGGGAGAGGCACGCGTCCTGAGGCCTGCCTGGGGGGTGTGGAGTTTCGGGAATGGCATGAGCCACTGTGCACAAAGTGTACAGCCACAGCCAGATCCACATCAGGTCCCCAGCACCCAAGCGGCAAACGGGCTGGTGACATCACTGCTCAATCACCCAGGCCGTTTTGGGGCGGTGAGCTGGGCCAAGTGGGAACACAGCTGCCCCGAACAATTGTACTCCCAGTAACTGCTCCCAGGCGCTTCGGTCCAAAGCGCTGAAGAAGAATCAGCCATTCTTTGATCTGGCTCGTTCCCCAGGCGCAGACTGAAGAAAGGACGGGGGTGGTTGGCACGCCCTGTCAACCAGATCGCACGGACACCAGACCCAAGCATTACTTCCCTGACCCCCGGCCAGGGGTCTGTGACACCCCTGCCCACTCCAGGGCTCCTGAATTACGGGTCATGACAGGAAGTAATGGGATCCACTAAAAAGGTCCAACCCCAACAGTATAAAAGCTATTCAAAACAGTCCAAGCAGCACAGAGAAAATGGTAACAAAACAAACTGGACAGGAAAAGGTGAAAACGGGGCAGGTACAATTTCAGTCCATTTTCCAAAAATTCTCTTTTCTGCATATTTTCCCCGAGAAGGCTTAGTTGAAAGCCACTCCCCACTATTAAACTCTGGAGTATTTTATGCAACTGTTCTAACCATACCATGATAAGTATCACACTATGGAAAGTGCTGGGTCTTCTCATTCTCTACCCATCACCCTACACTACAAGTGGACTCGAGAGCTTTTTGCACCCAGCCATCCCTTATCGAGATCTGAGCCTCCTGAATGTAGATCTGAGTATATAGTGTATGTGCAAGGTTTTAGGATGGAAGAGAGCCTCATGTCTGGATTCGAGAAGACCGAAATCACTATGGCAAAAAAGAAACCTGAAAATGTGAATGCATGCAATACACTTGTGTGTGATGCAAAACCCAAGCATTAAATATTTAGAAGAGAGCCCAGCACATGTGAGACACTCCGTCCAGCAGAATAAGCTGCCCAGGGTGAGCTGGCAGCTTTGATCTAATAAGCGTTCACTTTGATCTAATACCGTCTACTGGAGGCCTATTTGGATTTAAAGAGAAAAAAAAAAGACACAGACATGAACTAAAATGTCCCACATCTCTCCTCTCCATTGTGGAACCATGGTGAGGTGGGACTGGGGAGAGGGTACCCCTGGAAAGAGGTCACAGGGTCATTGAGCAAATCACCCCCACCTCGATACAGCACATCGGTCAATGAGGGCTCTCTGCCCCGACAAGAATGCACAGCATGTATTCCAGAAAAGAAAGCACAAATTTTCCAGAACTGAGCAGGAGTTCTTCAGGCAATCTAACGCAGATACCAAGATTTGGAGGGCCAGGGCCGTAGCTCCGTGAGACGTCACTAGCCTTACCTGTGTAAGGCCCTGGTTTGTTTGTTGATTTCTAGCACAACAAACAAAACCCCCAAGATCTGAGGGACAAGAGCTGGTTTAAAGCATTAGAGTATATGTTCTGCATATAGAAGAGTCCTGAGTTCAGTCAATGGAACCACAGGATCCTGAAGTGCTCTCCCACAACTCACATCCATCCCCCAGTGCATCCCAGCCCCTCCCCCACCTTGGTACCAAAAGTGGTACCAAGACCTGGAGTCTGGAATAAGACTGATAAAAGAACGTGTCTTACACGGATAAGAGCACAGGCTCAACCACAGGAACATTACTGCCCCTCCCAGCATGGCTAGTAGATTCCTGATCTCCCCCAAACAGTCTCAGAGCAAACTAATCAAAATTAAATACAATAAAGACACCAAAATTAGGTAGGAGCAGGGCACACTCCAGCAGTGCTCACTTCTGGGAGCAGCCATTGTCAGTGTGGCCATATCCTGGTGATCATCGGAGTGGCCATATTTGGTGTGGGGTATCAAAGGTCAGCTGGAGGCAAGTGCTTTAGCCTCCTATACTATCTCTCGGGCACAACATAATAGAAAATAACACCCAGAAAAGTAAATTTCCTGCAACTAAAACCATACTTCAGACTTTAAGGTTTAGCACTGATTCTTATGTAGAGTCTTTGTTTTTCTTGCAGTTAAGGGGCAATCTCCCTCTTTGCTAAAGCCCCCTTCCTGTGAAACCGAATGCCATGGCGTTTGGTGTAAATTGCTTATTGGACATCCACGTGACTCACCACTGAGATGTGACTCAGGGGTAGAGCACACATCTCAAAGGCAGGCTCTGGGTTCAACCCCCACACTGCAAAAATGTCTGAAGCAGATGTTTAACTGTTGTGAAGCATCACTTTACCACCTCACTCTCTAGATCTCTGATCTTAAAAAAGGGGGGGGGGCGCAGTTGGAGCCATAGTACATAGAGTAGGGTTTTTTGCCTTGCACATGGCTGGCCCAGGTTCGATTCCCAGCATCCTATACAGTCCCCCAACACCGCCAGGAGTAATTCCTGAGTGCAGAGTCAGGAGTAACCCCTGTGCACTGCCAGGTGTGACCCAAAAAGGAAAATAAACTCCCAGGGGTCAGGAAAAATTTTTCTCTTTTCTGCTACCCATTCATTCTTTTAACAATCCACTTGTTTTTAGCTGGCCTGGAACACTTTTCCTGTTGGCTGCCAGTTAACACAATAAATTAAACGGTGCTTTAATTTGGGAGTCACACAACAGTGTTTCTTGAATTTAAAAAAGCCTTTTTCTAGTTAGGGGAAAGGCAGTTCTGAACGAACGGGGAAGAGGAAACATCTCATGTTGCTCAGGACTGTCCTGAAGAGCGGGAGGGAGGGAGGGAGCACAGGCTCCAGCAGCAGAAGCCCTTTGGAAAGGAGGCCTGTCAGTAACCGACCGCACTGGAGCAAGGCTTTCTCATCTCTGCCATGTACATGGTGGTCATCACTCCGGCAGAGCAGGTAATGCCGAGCCGGCACCTTACTCAAGGGAAAGAGCACAATTCAGCAGGAGCTCCAGAAATAAAAGTGTACACTGACCTCCAGATGCGCAAAACAGGGCACCTTCCTGGCTGACGCAGGGGCAAAGGAGGCTGCACCCCCTTCCTGCTAATAAAACGAACAATTGAGGGAAATGTTACCATCGCTGCTACTTTGTTCTCTTTTGTGGCCTGAGGAAATTGGGTTAACAGATGCAGCTCCTGCGGACTCAGTTGCCACTTCGGAATTAGGAAGTCCCGTTTGGTTTTTGGGTTTAGGGGCCACACTGGTGATGCTCAGGGGTTAGTCCTGGCTCTGCACTCAGGAATTACTCTGGCAGTGCTGGGGGACCATACCGGATGCCACGGTTGAGACCTGGGAGGCTGCATGCAAGACAGCTCACACAGCTCTGTAATTCTCTATTTCCAATGGGACTACAGGCTGTGAATCCAGAGACTTTTGAGTTTCTAAATAAATTCCCCTGAATGTTTGGGATGCACTTTGATCACAGGTTCCCTCTGTGCGTGAAAGCAAAGATAGGTCTGTATCTGATGTGCCCTTTTTTGTATTTCCTGAAGCTAATGAACATCTTATCAAGACCCTGGCTTCAATCCCTACCACTGTGGCCCCTACACACACACACACACACACACCATCACCACCAGCAGGAATGCCCCCCCCCCACACACACACACACATCAACCCTCCCCCCCATTCATGTAACCTTTCCAGGCAATAGCTTCATATCTATGAAACTCAGGACAATATGTAATGTTATCTACATTCATTTTATTTAGTTTCACTCATGAAATGTCAACTAAAAAAAACAAACCAGTAGTTCTATTTATATATGATGTTTGGTAATGAATGGGGTCTCAGATACCTCATAGCTAAGACCCTGTTGGAAGACAATAGAAAAAGGGTGGGAACCCGTAGCCTCATTTTCACATGCAACTCACTTCTCTAGCTCAAACAGAAATAAAATTGTAGGCCTATTTTCCAAGTGCTGTGATTATCCATTATACTGTAATTATCTATTCGTTTACTCATGGGTCTTATTAAGCTCTGGGCTCCTAAAGGCTGAGCCTCTCACATCCCTGTTTGTTCATGCTCACGCATGCAGCTCTAGAGAGGCTGCATCTCTTGGCCCCCGCAGACTGGCCACAGGTTGAAACCCATGAATGAATAAGCAAATGGATAAAATCTTCATGTCTTTGATACTATATCTAGAGAAGCCTAAAACCTCTACTAAGAAACTCTTAGAAACAATAGACTTATACAGTAAAGTTGCAGGCTACAAAATCAATACCCAAAAATCCATGGCCTTCATATATGCAAACAATGAGGCAGAGGAAAGGGACATGAAAAAAGCAATCCCATTCACAATCGTGCCCCAGAAAATCAAGTACCTCGGAATCAGCTTAACCAAGGAAGTAAAAGACCTTTACAAAGAAAACTACAAAACGCTACTCCATGAAATCAAAGAGGACATGAGGAAATGGAAACATATACCCTGCTCGTGGATAGGGAGAATCAATGTTGTCAAAATGGCAATACTCCCTAAAGCATTATACAGATTCAATGCGATCCCTTTAAGTATACCCATGACATTCTTCAAAGAAATGGATCAAGCAATCCTAAAATTCATATGGAATAACAAACGTCCAAGGATAGCTAAAACAATTCTTGGGAAAAAGATGATGGGAGGCATCACCCTCCCCAACCTCAAACTTTACTACAAAGCAGTAACAATTAAAACAGCATGGTACTGGAACAAAGGCAGAGCCGTAGACCAATGGAACAGGGTGGAATATCCCTACACACAACCCCAAATGTATGATCATCTAATCTTTGATAAGGGAGCAAGAGATGTGAAGTGGAGCAAAGAAAGCCTCTTTAACAAATGGTGCTGGCACAACTGGACAACCACATGCAAAAAAATGGGTTTAGACCTTGACCTGACACCATGCACAAAAGTCAGATCAAAATGGATTAAAGACCTCAACATTAGACCACAAACCATAAGGTACATTGAAGACAAGGTCAGCAAAACCCTCCACGATATTGAAGATAAAGGTATCTTCAAAGGTGACACGGAACTAAGCAATCTAGTAAAAACAGAGATCAACAAATGGGACTACATTAAACTAAAAAGCTTCTGCACCGCAAGAGATACAGTGACCAGAATACAAAGACTATCCACAGAATGGGAAAGGATATTTACACAATACCCATCAGATAAGGGGTTGATATCAATGGTATATAAAGCACTGGTTGAACTCTACAAGAAGTAAACATCCAACCCCATCAAAAAATGGGGCGAAGAAATGAACAGAAACTTTACCAAGGAAGAAATACGAATGGCCAAAAGGCACATGAAAAAGTGCTCTGCATCACTAATCATCAGAGAGATGCAGATCAAAACAACCACGAGATACCACCTCACACCACAGAGACTAGCACACATCCAAAAGAACAAAAGCAACCGCTGTTGGAGAGGATGTGGGGAGAAAGGGACCCTTCTTCACTGCCGGTGGGAATGCCGACTGGTTCAGCCCTTCTGGAAAACAATTTGGACGATTCTCAAAAAATTAGATATTGAATTCCCATTTGACCCAGCAATACCACTGCTGGGAATATATCCCAGAGAGGCAAAAAAGTACAATCGAAACAACATCTGCACATGTATGTTCATCGCAGCACTGTTTACAATAGCCAGAATCTGGAAAAAACCCGAATGCCCCAAAACGGATGACTGGCTGAGGAAACTTTGGTACATCTATACAATGGAATACTATGCAGCTGTTAGAAAAAAGGAAGTCAAGAATTTTGTAGTTAAGTGGATGGGCATGAAAAGTTTCATGCTGAGTGAAATGAGTCAGAAAGAGAGAGACAGACATAGAAAGACTGCACTCATCTATGGTATATAGAATATCAGAGTGGGAGACTAGTACCCAAGAACTGTAGAAATAAATACCAGGAGGTTGACCCCATGGCTTCGAGGCTGGCCTCATGTTCCGGGGAAAGGGCAACTCAGAGAAGCGATCACCAACTACATTGTAGTCGAAGGCCATGTGGGGGAAGGGAGTTGCGGGCTGAATGAGGGCTAGAGACTGAGCACAGTGGCCACTCAACACCTTTATTGCAAACCACAACAGCTAATTAGAGAGAGAGAACAGAAGGGAATGCCCTGCCACAGTGGCAGGGTGGGGTGGGGGGGGAGATGGGATTGGGGAGGGTGGGAGGGACGCTGGGTTTACGGGTAGTGGAGAATGGGCACTGGTGAAGGGATGGGTTCCCGAACTTTGTATGAGGGAAGTATAAGCACAAAAGTGTATAAATCTGTAACTGTACCCTCACAGTGATTCTCTAATTAAAAATAAATAAATTATAAAAAAAAAAATCTTCATGTCTTCCAGCGTCCACTCCCAGGTTTTCAAGGGTGCCTGCACCCAGGATCACCTCAGAGTTGTAAACATTCGCTTCTGAGGCTGGAGTGAAAGTATAGCTGGTAGAGCACTTGCCTTGCACGTGGCCAATCTGGCTCCTGCCCCCAAGGCACCCCAGAGGGTCTCCCAAATGCCCCCAGGAGTGATCCCTGAAAGCAGGGCCAGGTGTAATCCCTGAACACTGCCAGGTGTGGCCCTAAAAGCAAAAAATTCACTTCCAAAGCTGACCTTTATAAATTCTGATTCAATAGATGAATGGGGGGAAATCTCTTTCTGAAAGCCCACTTACGGGAATCTGTGGCGCAGTCTTCCTGGGGACCATCACTATCCATTTCAGCGGGGCTTGGGGCTCCGCTACCCACTCCCGTGGCTCTGACTCTTGCTCCTAGTTTCTTTCTATTGCATTACATGGCTCGAGTCTGGACTAAGCCCAATGACAAATATTTTCATTCAGCAAATTTTGTTCAATTTTGTTTTCAGGGAAAACTCTCCCCCTCCCCGCCACCTTCAAACCATCTCATGAGTAAAAATAAAACTCTCTGAAATGTGACATCAGCTCTTGCAGATTTCACATATCATTACACAGCTCGTGCATAACTAAAGCCAGCACACACTAAATAGGAGCAGTTCCTTCCCCTTCTGGAGTGTGGCCCTAAAGAATCCCACCGTGAAGAGAGGAGGAGAGCTGCCTAGCAGAGCTCCTCCAGCTCAGGAAGGGCAGGCAGTGTCTCTCTCAGTTCCCTGCCATCCCGGCAGCAGTCCTGAGGACACAGGAGGAATTTAATAAACACTTATTGCATCACATTACAGTGGGGCAGGGGGTGGTAACCAAGGAGTGACCAGGCCCCAGCCAGCCGGGGAGGAAGATGGTGGAGAATAGGAAGACTTGTTCCAGCCCTCAGTCCTACAAGCAAAGCAGAGCAGCCTCTTGGCATCTTGGGATTAGATGGTTATGGTTCTCGCAATGTGTATCTGTAGGTGGAACCTGTAAGTCCCCAGTGAGTCCCTCCACACTGATAGTTGCACAGACAACAGAAAACCACAAGAGGGGTGAGCCACCACTTCTCAGCTCACTCTAAAAGACACTGTCAGTCTCTATATCAGCCTCTCAGCCAGAGTCTCCAGTTCCCCAGGAAGCTGCCCAAAACCCCACAGGGAGTGTGGGATAGGTGGTTGGAACCGGGAACCTGCGCTTAGGACAAGCCAGCGGGTTTTCAAGCAGTGCCTTTGGGCTTCACCTAGCCGTAGCCTTCATGGTGACATCTCACACAAGACCCTGGTCAAACGGTCCTGGTCCAGAGACACAGCAACCAGTTCTGGATGGCAACACAGCACCGGTGACCCCTCCAGGCCCCATACTGAGCCAATTTCACTGGGGCACCCCAGATGGAGCAGGTGCCGTCTACTCCAGATAGAACCCTGCGTCCAAGAGCTTCCACAAGCAAGGCCCAGGGATGCGAGTACCAGGACTAAACCTCCAGGCCACCTGGCAGCAGAGGCACTGGGCAGCCCCTCCCCGGCTCCCTGCCGACTCCTCAGCCCAGCTGTCACACCCACAAGCTTCCGCTGGGCGCCATCTTGGCGCACCAATAGCCCTGGTCCAGAGACTCTCAATTGAATCCCAAATGGATTAGTGCCCTACAGAAAAGTCTCTGGAACCCAACTATCTATAATCTAGGATCCCAGAACTCTCATGATATTCAAAATGAGCAATGGAAAATAAAATATCTAGCGTCTGCCCCTGGCAGGAGGGCTTAAATGGTGGTGGGAAAATTCAGGCAAAACATATATTGGGGAAATTGTCTGCCACAGAGGCAGGGTGAGGACTGGGATGGTGGGGGAGGGATATTGGGGACATGGGTGGTGGAAAATGTGCACTGGTGGAAAATGGGTATTTGATCATTGTATGGCTAAATCTCAAACATTAAAGCTTTGTAACTATATCTCATGGTGATTCAATAAAATTAAGAAAGAAAGAAAGAAAGAAAGAAAGAAAGAAAGAAAGAAAGAAAGAAAGAAAGAAAGAAAGAAAGAAAGAGAGAAATTAATTTTAAAACAAAATGCTTTCAAAGAAAAAATAGACCCTGGTGACATTCATTCCACCTGCTGCAGTGTTGAGGAATTAATTCCTGACCCTTGGGAGCTGGGAAACAATTAACAGTCTTGGCAGTAATTATTCAGCAACAGATCAAAGGCTCACAAGTTGACTGTGGCACATGAGTGTGTGGGGGGGGGGGGGAGGGGGTGAGAGACAACACTCATTTCCTTTCCCCAGCTTTCCTTTTCCCAGTACTACACCCAACCAAGGCATCCACTATAAGCTGGGCTCAAAACAGAATGCCTCCCCTCTTAATTGCATTTGAATTGTGAAAGCAATGCAATGGCAAGAGATGCTTTCAGACCCTGCAGGCACCAGACTGTCATCTAGGGGGTAACTGAGCCCACTATCTGCCCAAACAAAGCCCTGGGGGCCAAAAACCTCCACACTCCACAATCGCTGCCATGTTCACAGCCCATCTCCAGTGCTCGGGATGAGCCTCATCCAGAAATTGATCTGTTGAAAAACTCAGGTAAGCAAGGCTTTTTGACTGAAATCCCCAGCATCTCATGGCATCAGGGAGAGGCAGCATCCACTGATTTCCCTGTTCTTCAGGAAGCCTGGCAGCCACACCCCAGAACTGCCTCTGAGGCCAAATAAGCTCATTAACCAGCCATGATCCAGAGACTCATCAATAAGTCTCAAAAGAGATTAAGTTGGAGGGGCCGGAGCGATAGCACAGCAGGTAGGGCATTTGCCTTGCACGCGGCCGACCTGGGTTCGATCCCCAGCATCCCATATGGTCCCCCCAAGCACCGCCAGGAGTAATTCCTGAGTGCAAAGCCAGGAGTAACCCCTGAGCATCGCTGGGTGTGACCCAAAAAGCAAAAAAAAAAAAAAGAGATTAAGTTGGAGAGATGCTTCCAGACCCCATGCAAGGCTCTGTCATCTGGGGCACCTAAAGTCACTATCCAATTAAAAATTTAACTCTATAATCATGCATTCAAAGTTTTTGAATTCCTGGAATGTGTGGCCGCACAGTATCTCAAACTCTCCACCACTGAAAAACACCACATTGGAAGGGATGGAGCATAGAAGGTAACCAATTTTGATTAAGAAAACAAATACACAAGACTTAACCAGTAACTACATGTTAGTAATCTCCTCTACAAAGGTTTGGTGGCTCCCATGGTGAGATACAACAATATTCACACACTTTCTTCTAAGGAAATATTTTTTGATCATTTTTAGCAAATTATAACAAGCAAAATCCCGTTGCTCATCGATTTGTTTGAGCGGGCACCAGTAACGTCTCTCATTTTGAGACTTACTGTTACTGTTTTTGGCATATCCAATACGCACGGGTAGCTTGCCAGGCTCTGCCATGTGGGCGCGATACTCTCGGTAGCTTGCTGGGCTCTTCGAGAGGGTTGGAGGATTCGAATACGGGTCAACCGCATGAAAGGCGAAGGCCCTACCGCTGTGCTATCGCTCCAGCCCAAAAAGCAAAATAAATTATTCAGGACCTGCTACAGGGGCAGGTTTGAGGGGTGGTTGGGAAAACTGGAAATAATGGTGGTGGGAAGGTGCTCCGGTGGTGGGACTGGTGTTGGAATATGAAATGTAATAAATCATGAACTTTATAAAACAAATTTAAAGGGGGAAAAAAGAAAATAGCCTGTTCAAGTGTAAGATATGGTTATGAGAGCAATTTATAAAACACAAAACATTTTTGTTTTTTAAGAGTGAGCTAGCATTTCTATACCTTTTCAAACTGTCCTCATTTTCTGGATGGGCAAACTAAATTTTAGAGATTTTAAGTCAAACAATGGCTACTTAAGGTGTTTACAACACTGTTGTCACTATGCTAGTTTATAAGAACATGATGGTTTTCCTAGGATCTAAAATCCAGGGAGAGTTTGGGGGTGGGGGCGGGGGGATCAGGAAGGCTTCAGCCCCCTAACCTGTTACCTGAAAAGAGTGAGTTACTATACTTGGTTCAAACCTCCTGGTAAATTACACCTGCATTTACAGGTTTTTTTTTTATTTGTTTATTGAATCACAGTGAGACAGAGTACTTCAAAATTGCTCATGAGGGGTTGGAGTGATAGCATAGCGGGTAGGGCGTTTGCCTTGCATGCAGCCGACCCGGGTTCAAATCCCAGCATCCCATATGGTCCCCTGAGCACCGCCAGGAGTAATTCCTGAGTGCAGAGCCAGGAGTAACCCCTGTGCATCGCCAGGTGTGACCCAAAATCAAAAAAAAAAAAAATGCTCATAATTGCTTTCCAGTCATACAATGTTCCAATACCCATCCCTCCACCAGTGTAATTTCCCAGCACCAGGAATTTGGTTTTTTTTTAAGTACATTTTAAGGCAATCAATCGGCAACTTGTGATTTGCAATAAATTCTGATACTTAAAGAAAACTCACAAACCTTTCTAGTCTAGCTCTATTATCTAACAAAGACGGTTTCTCTGTTAAAGTTATCTGACCTAAAAGTTATCTAATAAAGATGTTTCTTTTGTTTCTTTTCTTTTTTAAAAAAAAAAAATTTATTGAATCACCGCCTTTTGTTTCTTTGAAAGAATAAATCTGTTCCTGTGACACAAAGTAGTCTGGGAATGTTTCAGTTTAAGAGATTCTGCAAATTTGTTTCAGACAGCAAGCAGTCCACACAGCTCTTGACTTTCCTGGGGCCTCCACTAGCCAGTCCTGGTTCAGCACGAAGGCCTGCAGGAATGAGGGTCCCCGGTTAGGAGTCACCCCTCCCCCCCTGCCTGGCCCCCCACTCCAAACCACACACTGCACCAGCAAGCCACGTGCTGCAGAGCTTCCTCCTCTCCATGGCACAGCAATGGCACACCTGGGTGATTCTCGGACGTAATAGGGCAGAGGCCCCCACTGACATGCAAAAGCAGCACTGCCATCAACAATTCTGGATGCTTCTCTCAGGGGATCCACACAACCTCCAGAATGATCGCAGGGACAGACAAAGAACAGCTGGCTGGGATATGCAGAAACTGGAACAGGCCAGGCATTGTTGGAGGGCTCGTCACATGGTGCATCCATTGTGGAGAACAGCGTGGTGGATCTGGAGCACAGAGCTACCATAGGGCCACCTGGCAGCTCTCCCCTAGGTATAATACACCCAGCGGCCATGAAAAGGCCTGTTTCCACATGAACACCTGCACATGGAGTCTAGCAGCACTGTTATTCAGTGACAGCAAAATAAACAAACAAATAAATAAATAAATAAAATGTAGTTGGTAAATCACTAATCACTAAAATCCCGTTAATCACCGATTTCTCAGGCAGGCTCAGTAACCTCTTATTTTGTCCTTTCCTTGAGATCTTAGAAATCTCTCTCAACTCGGCCCTCCCAACGATGTCGCACTGGGGGCTCTTTCAGGGTCAGGGGAATAAATAGAATGTAGAATAGAATGTAGTATAAAATGTAGTGGAGATTTTATAAAATAGATGGTGGCATTTATGGTGTTAGGAAAATGCCCTGGAATTAAGTGCACTTAAAATAGTTCTTAAACTAGGGAGAGGAGCACCAAAAATCAGAAATTACAAAAATGCCATGCTGTGGATCACGCAGTGCCAGGGGTCAAACCTCATGCAACCTCCTGCGGCAAGGCTGACCCTACTCTGAGCATCCCTGACCTGTGATTTTAATTACCTTAACTAATCACTACCACAGACATTAACACTACTGTAACTGCATCACCTGAACTAAGATAAATAATAAAACTTCTTTCCAGGGGCTGGAGCAGTAGCACAGCAGGTAGGTTGTTTGCCTTGCATGCTGCTGACCCAGGTTCCCTGAGCACCGCCAGGAGGTAACCCCCGTGCATTGCCAGATATGAACCAAAAAGCAAAAAAAAAAAAAAAAAAAAAAAAGATGAGGAGTTAGCTCAAAGGGTTGGAGCACACATATGGGCTGAGGGAGAGTGCAGGGTTTGACCCACAGCACCACATTATTCCCCAAGCCAACCAAAAGTGATCCTTGAGCAATGCCCTCCAAAACCAAAAATAATTAAAATAAACATTAAAAGGAAATATGCTTTTGAAAAACAGAAAAAAGTAAGTAAAAGAGGGGCTGGAGTGATAGCACAGCGGGTAGGGCGTTTGCCTTGCACGCGGCCAACCCGGGTTCGAATCCCAGCATCCCATATGGTCCCCTGAGCACTGCCAGGGTGATTCCTGAGTGCATGAGCCAGGAGTGACCCCTGTGCATCGCCGGGTGTGACCCAAAAAGCAAAAAAAAAAAAAAAAAAAAAAAAAAAAAAAAAAAAGTAAGTAAAAGAAATAAAAAGCTTTAACATTTTTGCATCTACTGGGTCAGGAACAGGATGTATCTCACTTCTATGAGGTTTGGAGTTCAATATGTAGAACTATGATCAAAAGTTTTACAAACATGGGCTGGAGCAATAGCACAGCGGGTAGGGCATTTGCCTTGCACGCAGCCGACCCGGGTTTGATTCCCAGCATCCCATATGGTCCTCTGAGCAGCGCCAGGGGTGATTCCTGAGCGCAGAGCCAGGAGTAACCCCTGTGCATCGCTAAGTGTGACCCAAAAAGCAAAAAAAAAAAAAAAAAAAAAAAGTTTTACAAACATGCGACTCCAAAAATCCTAAGTAAAAGCAACAGGCACTATCAAAACCCCAAACCCCTAAGGAAGTAAAAGCAATACACACTATCAAAAACCCTAAGGAAGTAAAAGCAATATACACTATTACTTTTATTGCTTAAGATTGCTATCAGTGACAGGATCACAGCTTAGAGAGCTGAAGGACAAGCCTCACACGCTCAGTGGGTTTGATCCTGGCACCCCTAGGAGCAGCCCTCATGGCCCCAGCACAGCTGGGAGGTCCATGCAAAAAATAAAGTGGTTATCAGTTATATAACAGAAAAATGGAAGATTGGAGGAATTTCATTCATCTAGAAGTAACCAGCACTTAAGAAGTGCAATCCAGGCCATTAAAATTAAGTTATCACACATATATTCTAAAGAAATGAGAACAATTTCATACAAAACCCTAGAGGGGGCAGGCCGGTAGTACAGCAGAGGGGCGCTTGCCTTGCATGCAGACAACTAGGCTTTGATTCCCCGTCCTCCCCCATATGGTCCCCACAGCCCCACCAGGAGTGACCCTGAGTGATGAGCCAGGAAAGCCCTTAGTACTGGCAAGTACGACCAACAAACAAAGTCTGTATGTGAATTAACATGAACAGCTTTTATCCCTCAGGAACCCAAATTGGTGACATCCAAGTAGTTCTTTAACAGGTGAGTGGTTCAAACAAGTTTGCCCAAACCACGAAACTTTCTTCACTGCTGATACATATACCTATTGATATATTATAGTCTGGATTCATTTCCAGAAAACTATTCTGAGTGAAAAAAGCCAATTCAGTGACCCATCCTCCACCCTGTAGCGCCAAAGTCCCAGAAGCCACAACCACCCCCCCCCCACACACACCAACTTCACAGCTTCAGGACTAATCTCAAGAGATGCCAAGCCAACACACACACACACACACACACACACACACACACACACACACACAGAAATGTCATAGCAGCTCCTCACCCCTGCATAAAGATTTTTTACTGAAGAAAACAGAAAGAAGGCAGAAGGGAGAGAAAGACTCCCATGGTCTGAGACGGGGTGCTAAGCGGGATTCCCATAGTTCTTCCTTCTCCAAGAATCCCACACCATTTCTGAAAATCAGACTAAAGCAAAGAACTTAACGCCAAAATGAAGCTTCTTTTAGACAAAACATCGAGACAAAACATGTATAGTCCTCAAAATCCTAGGAAGCCCCAGCACCCAAATTAAGAATCAGGGCAGGGGCTGGAGAGATAGCTCAATGGGCTGGGTTCATCCTCTGAAACCCACATGGTCCCCAGCACTACCAGGAGGGACTCCCCCAAAAGCCAGGGAGTAGTCCCTGAGCACCTCCAGGTATGCAGCCCCTGATCCCCGCCGCAGGAAAAGATAAGGATCCTAGAGCAAATAAATAGCACCTGTCAGACTCCTGGTAGATTCTATAAGGTCAGCTATAATGCACATAATCTGAGTTATAATCTTCTGGGCTCTGAGCCTTCACGCTGCAACATGACCTCGGCCAGCTCCCAAACCTGAATAGACTTGCTGCCTAATACATGCGCTTCTATGTGCCTACTCAAACATAATACAGGGGTGCCCACGTCTCATGAGATTGAGAAAACGGAGACTGCATAGGGCTGGGGATCAATGGTAGAGCACTTCCTCGACCTTGCATCTGTCAGGCCCTGGGTTCCATTCCTGATACCACACACAGGCACGCATACACACGATCATATGAAGATGTGGCACAAAGGGTAAACACATAATTCATGGAGGCTATTTTTATCAGCAGCAGCAGTGGACATCCGTCAAACATACATTTAATCCACTGCGGTGGAACAAAAATACACAAGATAATAAATCTGCTTTCAAAGAGGTCAGAGTCTAGCACGGAAGAGAGAAATGATGAATGACCACAGTAAAGTGATCCAGGTGCCTTGACAAAGAACGTGCAGGGGAGACTGGGAGGATAAGAGTGCAGTCAAGGTGCCAGAGCCATAGCACATCGGGTAGGGCATTTGCCTTACATGCGGCTGACCTGCATTCAGTTCTCAGCATCCCATATGGTCCCTGAGTAACGCCAGGAGAAATTCCTGAGTGCAGAGCCAGGAGTAACCCCTGTGCATCGCCAGGTGTGACCCAAAAAGAAAAAAAAAAAAAGAGTGGAGTCAATTCTACACAAAGGAAAGCAGGGGTCGGGTGAGGCTTCTGAGGAAGGTTTTGAGCTTGGGCTAGCAGGTGAGGGGTAGGAGAAAGAGGAGAGGGCAGTGAAAAGTGAAAGAGCAAAGACAAGGGTCTGTTGACTAATTTTAAAATGTGCCATGAGGGGCTGGCAGCTGAAAAACCAACTCTGGCAGAACCATGTGGGAGATGAAGGGTACCCAGAAGGCAGGGTAGAAGAGGGAAAGCATGGGTCATCAGGAGGTAACATCCAAGGTGATTCAAGTGAGAGTGAGGAGGAAGACCAAGCTTCTGGCTAGCTGCCCTGCACCCAAGATGGGCAAGTTACCACCAGGGCACAGAGCACCGGAGCAGTCTGGAAGCAGGGACTAAGGGGTGATCAAATGGACGATGGTTAGAATTTCAGCAGTCATACAGTAGTTTGTAGATTAGACATACAGTTTCATGGGCATTTCATAGTCAGAAGACAGGGCATGAATTTTGAAACGGTAAAGTGCAAGCTGGTGAAAGCTCACTGTGAGCATGTAGAGAACCACCAACGATGATAAGTGAGATCCATAATGAAGTCTAAGAGATTCAGTGACATCAAAAGCCACACATTTGCCTAGGGATTTATACTCTCTCTCACTGTCTTCAGAAAATATTAATCCAGTTGTGCTCACATAAATTACACACACAGAAGGCACAAATTGCTATTTCCCTTCACTAAATGGTCTGCTAATGACTGAGTACTACAAGGGAGTTTTCCAAAATCATTCTATCATATTAGCAAGACAGGACACTCTCATAACCACTTCAGAATGCACCCTGGTCCATGAGTTCAAATGATTCTTGTTTTAGAGTTGCTGGTTTGGTTTTTGGTTTTTGTGATTTTCAAGTCCTTCTCACTGAAAATAATGATCCAAATAACACTGGTCCTTACTCTGTGCCAGTGTTTCTGCTACAAATGTGGAAGGATGATCTGAAGGTGATCTTACAAAATTCTCTTACCAGCCATTTCTCAAGCCCTTTTATCCGAGGTCACACTAATAGCCATGACCTCAGTTTGCTCTTTCCAACACTCCACCACCTGTGCTACAGCCAAAAAATAAAGGGACATTTATCCCAGGAAATGGTAGAGAAGGTTTTCTGCTTTTTTAAAAAATTTTTTATTAGTTAATCACTGTGATGTACAATTACACACTTATGAACTTTTGTGTTTGCATTTCACTCATACAGTGATCGTTTACCCATCCCTCCACCAGTGCCCATTCTCCTCCCACAATGATCCCAGTATACCTCTCACCACCCCCACCCCATCCCCCACCACCCCACCCTGCCCCTGCAGCAGGGCATTCCCCTTTTGTTCTCTCTCCTTTGGGGTGTTGTAGCCTGCAATAGAGGTATTGAGTGGCCTTCATGTTCGGTCTATATAGTCTACTTTCAGTTCGCATCTTCCAACCCGAATGGGTCCTCCCAACATCCTCTACTTGGTGTTCCCTACTCTATCTCAGTTGCCCTTTCCCCCAGTATGTGAGGCCAGTTTCCAAGCTGTGGGGCAGACTCCTGGTCCTTATCTCTACTGCTCTTGGATGTTTGTCTCCCATTCTGTTATTTTATATTCCACAGATGAGTCCGATCTTTCTATGTCTGTCTCTCTTTCTGACTCATTTCACTTAACATGATACTTTCCATGTTGATCCACTTATATGCAAATGTCATGACTTTTCTAACAGCTGCATAGTATTCCATTGTATTCCATTCCAAAGTTTCTTTAACCAGTCATCTGTTTGGGGGCACTGTTTTTTCCCAGATTTTTGGCTACTGTAAACAGTGCTGCAATGAACATACAAGTGCAGATGTCATTTCTACTATGCATTTTTGCCTCTCCAGGATATATTCCCAGGAATGGTATTGCTGGGTCAAATGGAAGCTCAATTTCTAATTTTTTGAGAAGCGTCCATATTGTTTTCCAAAAGGGCTGAACCAGTCGGCATTCCCACCAGCAGTGAAGGAAAGTCCCTTTCTCACCACATCTGCGCCAACACCGGGTGTTTCTGCTCTTTTACAGTCAAAACCAAAAAGCAATCAAGAATGCAACAGAGGGGCCAGGAAATAGTTCAAAGGTTATCATGCTTTACATGCAGCAGACCTGGGTGAAAAATTCCTCAGCACTACCTGGTATGGGACCGAAACTGAGATAAATTTCTTTGACCTACCATTTCCAAGTAGTTTGAGATGGACAAGTTAACCTCTGGGGAAAAGTCTCAATCTTGTCCCTACCTGCCATAATCTCTTCAAATGGGCATAAGCATAATGATTACTGCATCAGATGAGAGAGTTCAGAAAGAACATGCGGCCTGGAGCTATGTGGATAATATGTAATAAACACAGTAAATTACTGTTTCCTCTCTTTCTATGCTTCGAATAAGCGTTCACAGGCTGGGGGGAGAGTCTGCCTTCCAATGCCCAGGAGCCCAGTTTGATCCCCAGCACCACCAGGTGTGGCCATGACGCCTCCCAAGGTGCCAGGGTGTTCTGGGTGTCAGTCGTGCCCTGCCCCCAGCACCACTGGGCCTGAGTAGTCCCACCGCCCCAGGCCCTGACACCAACAGAACTCTTCCAGTGGCCAAGAATCGCAGGGGTAGGCCCTGGGCCCCTGCGCACTACTCGAGGCAGCCAAAAGAATAAAAAACAAAACAGCATTTGCTTACAATTTTGTATTTCAACACTGTAGCAATTATCCTCTTCATGAGTTTATAATTTGAGTTTTGGAGCAGTATTTATATAAATGCTTTAATTATTCCCATTAGCCAGGCCATCTGTTTCCAACCTTTCACTGTTCTTAAATACTGTGATAAATATCTATGCACATAAAACTCTAGAAGTATATTTAATTATTCCTTGGATGATATTCCCAGAAACTGGCAATGAGATCAAATTGTCTATTTATACATATATATACATACAAATATATATATATATATATATATATATAGTGCTGTCATCCCATTGTTCATGGATTTGTTCGAGTGGGCACCAGTAATGTCTCCATTGTGAGACTTGTTACTGTTTTTGGCATATTGAATACACCACGGGTAGCTTGCCAGGCTCTGCTGTGCGGACACAATACTCTCAGTAGCTTTCCGGGCTCCCCCAGAGGGACAGAGGAATTGAACCTGGGTTGGCCACATGCAAGGCAAATGCCCTACCTGCTGTGCTATCGCTCCAGTCTATATATACATATCTCAAATCATCCTTTAACATTTTTTTCCAGAATATTTTTAATTTTCTCACTAGCAGGGCCTATGTGTACCAGCCTTTATAAAGCATTTTGGTCAAGATTAGGTAATCTTGTGAAGTAAAACTTTTTCCACTAATACAAAAATTTTTATGTGCACATTAACTATATAAATCACACAAAAATCCCAGTGGTTTATCATATATTGAACATAAATATTTAAGATATATATAAAAACTTCTGGCTAAAATTTCTCAGGAAAAAAATTGTATACCCTCTGTTTTCTGCAGATTTCTGTGAATAATGGCTAATATTTGCTACTGGTTAAGGATTCCTTTCATAGGGGGTGGGATTTCTGTGCCCCCTACCAGTACTCAGAGTTTACTCCTAGCTCTGTGCTCAGGGACCGCTCTTGATGGCACTCATGGAGACCACATGGAGTGTGCCAGGGATGGAACCAGGCCAGCCATGTGCACAGTAAGCACCATGAACTGTACCATCTCTCTGGTCCTGGTTCAAGATACCTATGTTAAAAAGTCTTTCAGATTTGTAAACGAAATGACCCTCAATAAGAATTCCCCTCAAATCAAGGAATAACGTCTTTCTGCCCATTTTTAAAACCTCTAAAAAATCACTTAATCACAAAAACAGTGAACCATAGAACTTCATTTGTTAACTTTATCTATTTTGTCCAGGGAACTGGAATTGTTTCTGAAAAGTTGAAGCTGAAGAATCTGCAAACCAAACCACACTGAAAGAAAGAAAGAAAGAAAGAAAGAAAGAAAGAAAGAAAGAAAGAAAGAAAGAAAGAAAGAAAGAAAGAAAGAAAGAAAGAAAGAAAGAAAGGAAGGAAGAAGAGAGAAAGAAAGAAAGAAAGAAAGAAAGAAAGAAAGAAAGAAAGAAAGAAAGAAAGAAAGAAAGAAAGAAAGAAAGAAAGAAAGGGAGAGAGAAAGAGAGAAAGAAAGAGGGAGAGAAAGAGAGAGAGAGAGAAAGAAAGAAAGAAAGAAAGAAAGAAAGAAAGAAAGAAAGAAAGAAAGAAAGAAAGAAAGAAAGAAAGAAAGAAAGAAAGAAAGAGGGAGAGAGGGAGGGAGGAAGAGGGAGAAAGAGACAGAGAACCTGAAAATTGTACACTCTAGTGAGAGCCTCGTGATTTTTCACTTTTTAAAAATCAAATGTTTTATGTAACTTAGGAACTTAAAGCAAGTCTTCCGATTGTCCCACCCCTCGTCCCCCACTGTGCCAAGATCAGTTGATATTTTTGTTTTAACTGCCCATATAACACTTTGCAGAAACTTCATTTTTGCTTGTCAGTAACTGTGTCGCCAAATTTGGTTTGTCTTTGGTATTACTGTCAATAAATTTTTTTTAAAAAAAAAACAGCTTGATTTTTCCAGTCCCAGGTGGAGGCACTGAGTGCACAGTTAGAGAAATATTTTGACTTGCTCACAGAAACATTTCATATGAATTTCACAGGACACCAAGGACAAATCCCAAGCCTCAGGTCTGCATCCTAGAGCGTCATCACCTTCCCCAGAGTTTCAAGTCAGTTTCAACTCTACCCAACCAATTCCTACCTGGATTTGAAAAGCCCTCAAAGACAAGTGGCCCCACACTATGGAAAACTAAGTCATACCGAAAAGAAAATGTGATCAATCACATGTCAAGCAGGCAATAAAATAAATTACCTAAGGTCTAAGTTACAGGATAAAATGACATAAATTCCAGTCCTAATTTGTCCCAGCATTTAAAAAATCTCGAACTGTTACAGATTATATACGATCTCACTAATAAAAGGATTTGATTATAAAACTGTAGTACAAGAGAGAGACGAAGAGACTTTAGAATGATAACATCATTAAAAACAGAAAACACAACAACCATAATAATCATAGTAGGTAATATTGCCCACTTTGTAGGTGTAAGAGCTGTTTTCTCGTTCTCGATTTACAGGAGGAAGAAACGGTAGGTCACAGACTAGAAATAATAAGAGATCAGAGTCTGTACTTATTTACGAAATTCAAAGCCCAACTGCTTGTCTCTCAAAAAATCAGAGCTTTTAATTGCCCTCAGTACTGAGAAATCAGACCAAGTTTAATTTTGTGCACTAGGAAATATGTAAGTACTGGGTCGTAAGTAATAAATGGAGATTTTGATATAAATTGCACCCAAAGCAACCCTAACACCTAGAAGGCAGCCTACAAAAATCCAGTGTCAGTGGGCCACTGGTTCTAGCAGGACAAATGCTTGTGTGATACATACTTGCCTGGGTGTTTCTTGCTCCTCTTCCTCTTCACAGAGGGTGGGAAAGAAGTACGGGACGAGAGCTCACACAGGGGAAACAGCCTGATGGCTAAACTCAAGCAAAGGTCTGACATCATTCACCGTAGTTCCCAAGCATAGTTAATTAGTGAAGGCAGATTAACCAGAGGCCAAGGTCTTTTGGGGCTCTGTGGTGGGGAGGGGTGCTGATAGGCAGGGCTGCTCCACACAGGAAAGGGGGAGCTGGGAGGAGGAGTGGGGAATTAAGGCAGTAAAGAACTCCCGCTCTGCCCCACCCTCCAGACCTACTTTCTAACAGCAAGAATTCTCGTGGTAAAATTCTTCTCTATGGCAAAAAAGTACAATCGAAACAACATCTGCACATGTATGTTCATCGCAGCACTGTTTACAATAGCCAGAATCTGGAAAAAACCCGAATGCCCCAAAACGGATGACTGGCTGAGGAAACTTTGGTACATCTATACAATGGAATACTATGCAGCTGTTAGAAAAAAGGAGGTCAAGAATTTTGTAGTTAAGTGGATGGGCATGAAAAGTTTCATGCTGAGTGAAATGAGTCAGAAAGAGAGAGACAGACATAGAAAGACTGCACTCATCTATGGTATATAGAATAACAGAGTGGGAGACTAACACCCAAGAACTGTAGAAATAAGTACCAGGAGGTTGACCCCATGGCTTCGAGGCTGGCCTCACGTTCCGGGGAAAGGGCAACTCAGAGAAGCGATCACCAACTACATTGTAGTCGAAGGCCATGTGGGGGAAGGGAGTTGCGGGCTGAATGAGGGCTAGAGACTGAGCACAGCGGCCACTCAACACCTTTATTGCAAACCACAACAGCTAATTAGAGAGAGAGAACAGAAGGGAATGCCTTGCCACAGTGGCAGGGTGGGGTGGGGGGGAGATGGGATTGGGGAGGGTGGGAGGGACACTGGGTTTACGGGTGGTGGAGAATGGGCACTGGTGAAGGGATGGGTTCCCGAACTTTGTATGAGGGAAGTATAAGCACAAAAGTGTATAAATCTGTAACTGTACCCTCACGGTGATTCTCTATATAAAAATAAATTAATTAAAAATAAAAAATAGGAAAAAAAAATAAAATTCTTCTCTATGGGTCAGTGCAGACTCTATCCTCCAAAACACCATTGGTTTCACATTTGATCTACTACTGACCCTCTTCTCAAATGCTAAGTGGTCCTGCCCAAAGCCACTTTTTAAAATAGAAAAAGACAGAGCAAAGTGGAACAAGTCTCTAACATAAAATTCAACTACTTCTATACTTCTAAGAACAATCAGTTGTTACAAGTGTGTGATACTCAAATGCCATTCCTTTGAAAGTGCCCTGTTTATTGCTCACAGGAAATCATAAAGATGACGCACCACCTGAATATAGTAGTCAGGCATGTCAACTACCAACTGCAATCTTCTGCATGAAGAGAGCTTGTGTTTATAACTGTCTGATACAGTTCGGTGACTAAAAGCTAGTGCTACAATAGCACCCATAAAAGATATGGAGAACCACAGCCCAGTGGGGGAGGGGTCTTGGGTTGGGGCTCTCTCCAAGAAAGGGGATTTACAGTGACAAGATCTGCAGGTGGGTGTGACTCAGTGAGACAGCACCTGCCTCACATACAGGGAAGGAGGAAGAAAGGAAGGGAGAAAGGGTGAAAGGGAAGGAGGAAGGGAGGAAGGGAAGGAGGAAGGAAAGGGAAGGTGGGAGGGAGGAAGGAGAGGGAGGGAGGGAGGGAGGGAGGGAGGGAGGGAGGGAGGGAGGGAGGGAGGGAGGGAGGGAGGGAGAAAAGGAGGGAAGGAAGGAAGGAGGGAGGAAGGAAAAGGGAAGGGAAAGGGAAGGAAGGAAGGGAGAGGTAGGAAAGAAGGGAGAGAGGGAGGGAGGGGAGAAGGAAGAAAGAGAAGAAAGGGAGGGGGAGGGAGAAAGGAAGGGAGGGAGGGTGATGACAGAGGAGGACTGTCAAGTGAAGGGAACAGCCAGTAAGTAGTAAAGTGGGAGGGGCTGCCAGAGGGTAAGGTCTGCATAGCTGGGTGGGCCCTGGAGTAATGTTTCAAATTGCACCACAACTTTATTGAGCAGCCTCATAATGTGGCAACATTCTACCCTTACCAGAAAAACCAGTCAGCAAGATTTTAAAGCACATGAAGCAAGGCAAGCCCTCCATGAGTCCGAGTTAAGTGAGTTGATTCTGGGCAAGGATCAGGCGAAACGTGGGCATTGGAGGTGCTACAGTGCAAGCAAGGAATTTACAAGCGGGAGGCACGGCTGGAAAAGAGGCCCCGGCGGGGACAGGAGGGGCTTGGGCAGGGAGAAGGGGTGGCTGAGACAATCTGACATCTCTGGGCCTCGCAAGCGCCTTGTAACCACACCTGCTGCTTCCTGCCACCTCACACCCAGGCCCCTGTCTCTCCAGGGAACTCCAAGCTGGCTTTTTCAGGCATCCACTCAGTCTTCTGTCCATCGCCACCCTGCACCAGTTTTCTTATTAACCCACCAAAGCCGCTGGGCCCCTTCCAGCAGAAGCCCTTCAATCCTTGGAGCAAGGCCCTGCTCAGAGCCCCCTTCTTGCACCGTTAGACCAGGCTCTACTTGCACTGCCTGAGCCCCACCACGCCCACACCACTTCCTCCCAAACGCAGAGCTTTGCCTATTCCTAGGCATGGGGAATAAGCATCACCAGGCTTGAGGTGTGTCACATGAAAGAGGAACAGCTCAAGGATGGCCGAATGCATGCTGTGCCTGCAGTGAGCACAGGTTCAATCACCACATCGTCCCCCAGCACCTCCAGGAGCAACCCCCGAGCTGAGAGTAGCCCCCTGAACAACATTTAGGGGTGGTCCAAAAACCAAGAGAAAAATATTCCCTAGAGCAAAATAAATACTAGTTAATACAAAATTGGACATAGGACAATAGCAGAAAACTGTAACATTAAGTTATGAATGTGAAATGGTGAAATATAGCAAATTTCTGTTAAAAGCATTCTCGAGGGCCAGAGAGATAGTACAGTGGTAAGACACTTGCCTTACATGTGGCCAACCTGTCATCCTGAATCCTGACACCCTGTATGGCTCTCCCCTTCTAGCACTGCCTGGAGTGATCCCGGAGCCAGGAGCCAGGAGCGAGCCCTGAGCTTCTCCAGGTGTGACACAAAAACAGAAACAAAAAAGCGTTCTCCAATATCAACAGCAGCATCTACCAAACAAGCATGGTCCCAAATTCATTAAGCATTTTTGTTGGTATTGTTGTTGTTGTTGTTTTGCTTTTTGGGTCACACCTGGCGATGCACAGGGGTTACTCCTGGCTCATGCACTCAGGAATTATTCCCCGAGGTGCTTGGGGGATCATATGGGCTGCTGGGAATCGAACCCGGGTCGGCTGTGTGCAAAGCAAATGCCCTACCCACTGTGCTATTGCTCCAGCCCCTCATTAAGTATTTTTAAAGTTATTTCCAAAACAATAAGCTGAGAGGCTCAGCAACTGCAACAGAAAGCAAAGAGAACAGAAAAAAACAAACATTTTCTAAAAAGCTACTTTTGCTTTACTGAGACCTTAATCTCACTGCTGAGTCCTTTCGGCTTTGGGTTTTTACTTGGTGGTGACTGGGATCAAACCTGAGACCTCATACAGGCAAGGCAAGTGCACTACCCCTGAACTACAGCCTTAGCTGGATTTTCACTGCCAACACTGACAGCAGTTCTCCAATACAGCATAGCATCTACCCACGTGTTGTGAGAAGAAATTCCTTTATTTTAAATATTACTCCAGGTCTGGAGGACCAGCACAGTGGTCTCGAACATCATTTTTCAGCAGACTATATGGCCCTTGAGTATGCTAGGGGGCCCCAGGTGAAAGCCGCATATACAAAGGGCCTCAGCATGGGATTAGGGACCAACCAGAAGAAAGGAGAGACAAACGGAAAAAGTGCAAAAGGGCTGTGGCCAAAAAAGTGAGAGAGATTACGGTCACTATCTTATCTCTCTCATGATTGTAAAGCACTGCCGAGTGTCCCAGGTTATTAGACTGTGATCTCAAAAGATTAAAAGCAGAACCAGATAAGAGAATCCACCAGTGTTTCATAAAGTCAGATACAAAAGAGACTGGCAAACATCTCAAATAAAAGTGGTTATTTTCTTGTTTGGGAAAATAAAAATTTCAAGAAAATGCAGTATTATGTTATCACATACGGGATGTCTGCTTTTATATATTAAGAATTAAAATTTTTTTTTCATTTAAAACGAGCTTGGGTTTGATCCCTGATACCGCAATGCCTCTCCCCAACGGCACCCAGCAACACCAGAGCTTCTGGCAGGTGTGATGAGAGCAACCCAGAGTCAGAACAAATGAGAGATGCATTGTGGCTACCTCCCATTAGGTCCCAGAAAACATTCACTGGTGAACCACTGGAAAAGGCTGAAGCACTTACTTACACAGTGTAATAGCTCAGAATGAAAATCACAGTTTCATCTTCCTGACTTCAACTTGCCACAAGACGCCTTTTAAAACCCACATTTTCCATTTGCCTTTGACCGCAGCTGTGCAGTGCTCACCAGGTTCTCGGTTCCTCTGACTCGTTTTGCTCCTCTGTTACAGTGAGCATCACTCGGGCTTTTCAGAAGCAGCTTCCCTGAGCAGAAAGCCAAGCATACCTTCCAACTGCAGGGTGCTGGCTGGCTCCCTAACCCCTTCTTCCTCCGAGGGGAGGTGTCAGCTGCAGGAATGGCTCTGACATCACACATGACTATAATGACCAAAGTGACATGTCACACCCTTCCCCAAGGTAAGGACCTGAGTACCGTTACACCTACCCAAACATGACTTTCCACACCAGGAAGTGCAGCCCTCTGAAAGAGCACAAGGCCCACGCAGAACAAACCCTGTTTTCAGGAATACTGCTCAGAGCAATCATTCCTAGAGCCACAGAACAGATGTTAGACAATTTCTCTCGGCAGAATCATTTCTCAATTTGCTCTTAGTTTGAAAGACATTACAGAGCAGTGCTGTAAGTTAAGAACACTGTCTCGATAAGGGACACAACTTGATTTCAAGGGGCAAGAGGCTCCGAGAGCACAACTGAAATGTTAATAGTAGGCAGGAAAGAATAGAACTTCCTGCCCCTCTCACCTCCACTCTGTCATAATTTAAGCGTTCCAAATGTGGGGGGAGGGCTGTCTGACCTTAGAAGGATACTAATTAATATAAGCAGATCACAATTTCACATCACTCTTATTTTAATCAAATCAAAGGCTAAGGGAAGGAGGAGTCAGAGTGCTAGTACAGTGGGTAGGTCCTATCTCTGGCATCCCATACGGCCCCCTGAGCACCACCAGGAGTAATTCCTGAGTGCAGAGCCAGGCGTAACCCCTGAGTATCACCAGGTATGACCCAGAAAAGACCAAAAAAAAGGGGAGGGGGGAGAACTAAGGGAAGTGAGAAGAAAATTTTGCTAGTCAGCTTAGAATGAATGGGGTATTTCAATTTCAATCTTCCTTTACTGGAGAGAACAAAATATAAAAAAACTCATTATTATAATTAACATGATTTTAATTTAAAATGGAAATTTTAAGTAATTTAAAATAAACTTTTTAAAATAATTTAAATTTTAAATAATTTAAAATAAACTTTTTTTAATTTTAAATAATTTAAAATAAACTTTTATTTGAGATGTTTGCCAGGCCAAGGATAATATAGTGGGCAAGGCACTTGCTTTACACACAACCTGAGTTCAATCCCCAGCACTACATATATATGGTACCCTGAGCTATGCAAGAATGATCCCTGAGCACAGAGCCAGGAATAAGTCATGTGCACAGTCAGGTGTGGCAAAGTAACAAAAAAAATGGGGGGCGGGGTTTGGGGCGGGGTATCGTCATGGGGCCTGCGAGATAATACAGCAAGTACGGCACTCACCTTGCAGGTGCCAACCCAGATTCAATTCCCAGTACCCCCCATGGTCCCTTGAGTCAGTGACTCCCAGCCCCAGGACTCAGCCCTGAGCACCACCAGATAATGGCCCGGGAGAAAAAGGGAAAAAGGGGTCTCTGGAGCTGGAGAGACAGTAGAGTGGGTAAGGAGTCTGCATGCAGCTGATCTAGGTTCAGTCCCCAGCACCCCACATGGTTCTCCAAGCCCGTGGAGTAGGACCAGAAGCAAGCCCTGAGCACTGCCAGGTGTGGCCCCAAAACAAAACAAACAAACAAAAAATCCTTTTCAATTGTAAGCTCAAATCAAAGGACAGTAATCAAGGAGACAAAAATCCCCTCATTAAACAGGAAGGCAATAGGGGGCTACTGGGAAAGTATCTAAAGCCCAGTGGATTTTGCAGTTGCTCTAAAATGCTTTCTCTCTCATTTCTCAGGAAACACGCTTTCATTTCAAACATCACAATCAAATTTGTTATAGAGAACAAAGGAACTGAAAAGCAGAATGTAGAGGATGTAAACACATCGCAAGTATGTACCGTGGGGTACTTGTCTTACCTCCTGAGAGGTAATACTGAGCAAAGCACTTGTCCTGCAGGAAACTGAACCTTGGTTTTACCCTGAGCACTGCCCAGAGGGATCCCTGAGCACAGAGCCAAGAGGAAACCCTGAGCACTGCTGGCTGTGACGAAAATTCCACCCCCACCCTGCAATAAAATAAGTACAGTGCTCAATGGTGAAGGCTCGAGAGCCGCCCAGGCAGAGCTCAGGCTTGGCAGAACAGGGCCAGGTTTGTTTCATGCACCACAGTGTCTCTGCAAAGCACTGCCAGGAGTGCCCTCTCCCAAAAATAACGAAAGGTTCAACAGCAAGTCGATGTTGTGAAGAACAAGTATGTGACTGTTACGGTAATGGCATGCGTTGACCCTTTTTCACAGACATCAGTCGAGTCTCCATTCTTCCCAGCTCGGAGGGAGATACAACAGCATCAAGACAGAAGTGGCCCTCTAACTGGCCCCTGCAGCAGCTTGAAAGCATGTCCCGCTCTGTCCACCAACTGTCCTCTGCAAGGCCCCCAACTACCTCCCCCACCCCGTCTTATCCTCTCCTCTGCCAGCGCTGTTCTCTATGCATTCCTTGACCACTGGAACATCCTTCCGTCCCTTCCAGCTAATAAATGACTCAGTTATTTGGCTGCAGCACAGGCTTTGTATGTAGGAGTCCCATGTTGGACCCTCCCCCAGCACCACCATCAGGAGTAACCCCAAATAATTGCCGGGGGCTCAAAATACAACAGAAATTTTTCAACTAGAAAAACCAGAACAATAGTCTCATTCTGCAAACGGGGATTTGCTCTCTCCAGCTGCTCTAACTAACTACCACAAACCCGTAGCTTAAAACAACAGACTTGGGGCTGGAGCGACAGCACAGCAGGAAGGGTGTTTGCCTTGCATGTGGCCGACCAAGGTTCAATTCCCAGCATCCCATATGGTCCTGAGAAATGCCAGGAGTAATTCCTGAGTGCGGAGCCAGGAGTAACCCCTGTGCATGGCTGTGTGTGACCCAAAAAGCAAACACACACACACACACACACACAAAGAAAAAAAAAACAGATTTGTTTTACAGTTCCAGAGATCGGAATTTCCAAACAGGTCTCACTGGATCAAAATCAAGCTAGAAACTGCGTCCAGGATCCAAAGGCTGCCTGAACTTCTCTTCACCCACATTCAAATCCAGTAACATTGGGCCGTGCCCTTGGCCACCCTCTTCTTAGTTCTCTTCTGCCTCCCTCATTCCTACTTCAGGACCTTCTGATCACTGAGCCCAGCTCTAGCCCACTCTTCCCATTTTAGCCCGACGATTAGCGCCCGGAGTTCCCTTTTGCCTATCACCCGATGGAGAGCAGGAACTAGACATCTTTGGGTGGGAAACATGGGAGAAGGGAATGCCGTTATTCTGTGGACCACCATCACCTAATATGACTGGAACAAATGCAGACCTGCTGTCATGATCATACTAATTCTTTACTACCAAAGGCTACTTGGCTCTCATGGCTTCAAGAATTAAGGCTAAACAGCTTAATCTTTTATCAAAGTCCTCCACTATTTCAAAACACTTCTGCAGTATTATCTTCTATTACTTCCTTGAAGGACCCCAAATTCTGTTCTCAAAATGCAGCTTTTCGGGAGCACCGAACTCATATGGGCCTCTCCTTTGAAGCCAGTCTCCTATGATCTCCTGGGCCTTGTCCAGCCCTGTCAAATTAAATTCACCTCTCAGGGCTGAATTCCAACACCACTTCCCTTCTGCAGGTGCCTCCTCCACATGCCCATGGGCTCTGCTCCCCCGAGGCAGTGCCTCCAGCTGTGACACATCAGGAAAGCCAGACAACAATTCTGGTGCAGTTCTAGTGTGGCCCTGCAGCTCCCAAGGTGACTCTGGGCTCCCCAGCCACTTTCACCTTCCAACTTTTGTTTCATCATGGCTCAAGTGATGCAGCAGACTAAGGTACTGCTAACCCACTGTACCCACTTCCTCCCCACCAGTTCTTAAGATGTTAAACAGACATGATTTAGAACCACTTCTCTGCCTCCCCAAAGCTATTACCGAGTTGAGGCCATTAAAGTGTCTCAACAGGGCTAACACTCTCCCTACTGCATAATCCCGGTCTCCCACTGCATAATCCCTGTCTCCCGGCCATGTTCCTCCTCCACCAGCCAAAGGCATCTTTCTAGTCTCACCTCGACGGTCTTAGGAAACTGGCTAACCTTAATCAAAGTAGCACCCCAGGGCACCACAGTGTTCAAGATCCCTGCTACCACTGTCCTTCCAGTCCTCACGTGCTTCTCAGCTACCTTCCCCAGATCCCTCCCCGCCCCCCACACATCCTCAAAACCTCTGCTGAATTAATGTTTCCTCTTTCCTTCTTTCCAGTAGGCACATTCCTGGTGATTCTCCAGCCTTTCCTGACACTCCCAGCCCAATGCACCAGAATTACGTTGGAACTCACAGCACCTAAAGCCACGATCTCAGATCTATGATACAGCAGCAGCACTCAGCGGCCATGGCTGCTCAGATTCAAGAAGAGATTCTCTAGTCACTCAGGAGAATCCACTCTAGGCCAGACAAAAGCAAACCCATGGGAAACTGCCCGTCGGAGACAGTATGTACAAATGCTCCCGGCCATTTTATTTGCCTCTCTCCATCCTGCTGCAAGATGCGGGTCACTCTAGCCTGGTGCACGGTGAGCAGCAGGAAACCTATCTCCAACTGTAGCAGCCCCATACCACCTACTCCCCCCACCTCGACGGAGACACACGAATCTCTATTTTTGAATTCCCATTGCTGGAGTCCCTACTCTTCCAGGATCTCCACTACAAGCAGCAATCAACGGCCACATCCACAGCACTGTTAATTATCTGCACTGGGGGAAGGTGTGGCTGGTGAGACAGATCTAAACCCAGATGTGCTGGGCCAGTTGGTTGGTGGTGTGCTCCTGGTCATGTTGGCCAACAGGAGGGCAAGCTCTGAAGGACACCCGGGCGAACATTGTGCTGAGAAGTTATGAGTCTGAGCTGGACAGGAAGCAGCAGACCCCATGTCCTTGGAGGAGCTACAGACGCCTAAACTAATCCATGGGAAGCCACAACACTTGGAAGTCAGCACTATGGGTGGGAGTATCAGGACATGGTTTCAAAACGTAACTTTGAATTAAGCTGCTAGTGTGGGATAGAGGAGGTGGAGGACAGAGTAAAGGCAGCAGTAGAGACCTTTGTCTTGCATGCATGAGACCCTGGGTTGGATTCCCACACCACTAAAATACGTACATGCTGCTGTATAATAAACTAACGAAACAGCAAACTAAAAGCTGCACTGTAAAATCAATTTCCATAAAAATGACATCTTATGAACAGGAGATTTGCACACCAAATATTCTGACAATGGGTAAAAATATTCTGACAAGGGTCTAATATCCAAAAATTACAAAGAGGGGCTGAAGCAATAGCACAATGGGTAGGGTGTTTGCCTTGCACGCGGCTGACCCGGGTTCAATTCCCAGCATCCCATATGGTTCCCCAAGCACCGCCAGGAGTAATTCCTGAGTGCAAAGAAAGTCAGGAGTAACCCCTGTGCATCACCAGGTGTGACTCAAAAAAGCAAAACTTACAAAGAGCTGCTATAACACAGCAATAAAAAAAATCTGCTTTTTTTTAATGGGCAAGGTTATAAATAGTTAATTCATGCGAATCAAAAAAGGAATGATTCTGCCACACAGATTATGAGAACAATTATCTAATAAGAAACAGACAAGAAAGTGCTGGAGAAAGATCCCTCTCTACACAGGTGACTGTCAGCTGCTGCAGCTGCCACCAAAAATATGGCGGGAGGGCTACCCTAAACGTTAAAATAGAAATTTCATGGGATCCAGTTATTCCATTTCTGAGCATTTACCTCCAAAAGATAAAAAGACTAATTTGAAGTGATGTGTGCCTCATCCTCTTGGGTTCACTGTAGCCTTACTTTGAATACCTAAGACAGAGAGTGAATACCTAAGACAGAGTGACCTGAGTACACCAGTGGCTGGTAATAAGGATGTAGCATATAGAACAAATGGGATAGAGTCTGTCCTGATGAAAGGTAAAATTCTGCTATTTGCAGCCATGCGGCAGGGCCAGAGAGAGCCTAGTGGACTGGGCTTTGCATGGGGAGGGTTGGGGTTCAGTCCCTGAACACTGCGGACTGTGCCCCTCCAAAGATGAATGGTGAAAAAAACTAGGCAGCTGTGGACAGAAAGGCACTCGGCGAGTTCTCTCCTTAGTGGCACAAAGAGAAAACACACAAATTGACTAAATGAAACAAAAATCAACTTGAACTCACACAACCAATCACTGGTCACCAGGAAGGTAAAGGCGGGAGGAGAGTGAATGAATCAGGATAGAGAGGACAGGGCTGGCCTCTGGGATAAAGCTGGTGGTGTTGATCTTCAACTTTAAAATTTTGCAAAAAAAAAAAAGAAGAAACAGATAAGAATTAAATGAGACCAACAATGAGTGGGTGGAGGTACGCTTGAATTCAGCAGGAAGTTTATCACCCACTGAGATCTGTCCTGAAACAGTACTTTGCAAACTACACCACTGAATCTCTTATTTATTTACTTATTTTTAATTTCTTTGCTTCTTGGGTCACACCCAGCAATGCACAGAGGTTATTCCTGGTTCAGACACTCAGGAATTACTCCTGGCGGTACTCAGGGGACCCTATGGGATGCTGGGAATCAAACCCAGGTCAGCCACATGCAAGGCAAACAAATGTCCTACCCGCTGTGCTATCACTCCAGCCCCTACTCCACTAAATCTTGAACTGAGAGAAGCCCTTGAAAATGTGCCACTCCTCCCCCCACACAAAGACCAACTCTACCTTGAAGCTCTGTCCCAGCACTCAACAGAAGGTAGCAGCTTCACCCTACATGGCAGTTGGCCACTGCCCTTTGAGGTCACAGCACTGAGTCCCCACATACCAAACCCTAAACAAAGAGGAGATACTCTGGGGGTTTGAGGGTAAAGCACATGTCTTGTATGTGTGAGGCCCTGGGTTCACGCCACAGCAACACACACACACACACACACACACACACACACACACACCCTGCTCAGGAAAAGAAGCAAGCACAGTATTTAGAGAATCCTTCTGTTTAGAGAATCCTTCTGGAGACATACCACCACCCCACCCAGCACAGCTGCACCTACCCCCCAGCACCGCAGTGTGGCCTGGGAGCACCAACCCCAACCCCAGCATTGCTGGTGGCCAGGGTGATCCCAGTACCACAGGCTCTTTGGCTGGCTGAAAATACAATTGAGAATCACCAGGGGGACAAATGTGCATCTGGACTTCAAAGCACTGCTTGGGAGGCCCAAAAAACAGAAAAGGAGGCTGAACCCTACTTTAATCATATTCTTGACATCTAAATCACATTATACTTGCAAATAGCATGTATTTGCAAAATTTAAGAAGCTTTTAAACAACATTATCTGCTGTGGGCAGCAACTTCTAATTCTTATCTGATTGCGATCTTTTAACTGATGTGATTAACTTGAATATTCAAAATAAATGATCACATCCACTCTAAAGCTCTCTAAACTGATTCTCCAAGCTAAATTCCAGCTCCATTCTACAAGCTAATGCATACAAAACAGCAGTGCTACAAGTTTTAGTTGAAATTAGAAGAGATAAAGAAACAATTATCAACGCTATGTCACCCCCACCAAGAGAACACCAAGTATTCAGAAAGATTTAAATTCAATGTGTAAACATAAATATGGCATATGACACAAAAGCACATTTCTCTTTTTAAACACAAGCTAAGACATCCCAAATTCACAAGTGCTGTCTGTGTGGAAGTGGATGACAGGCAAAACTAAAATGTGTTAAAACAGAGAGAAAGAGAAAGAGAGAAAGAAAGAGAGAAAGGAAGGAAGGAAAGAAAGAAAGAAAGAAAGAAAGAAAGAAAGAAAGAAAGAAAGAAAGGAAGGAAGGAAGGAAGGAAGGAAGGAAGGAAGGAAAGAAAGAAAGAAAGAAAGAAAGAAAGAAAGAAAGAAAGAAAGAAAGAAAGAAAGAAAGAAAGAAAGAAAGAAAGAAAGAAAGAAAGAAAGAAAGAAAGAAGGGGAGGGTAGGAAGGAAGGAAGGAAGGAAGGAAGGAAGGAAGGAAGGAAGGAAGGAAGGAAGGAAGGAAGGAAGGAAGGAAGGAAGGAAGCCTGCTAGAATGTAACATTTTAAAAAGCAAATACAACCTAGTAATCATTCATTTTCTTTACAGAGAGCCAACATTCATCTCTAAAGCCAACAGTTTAGCACCTGTTCACAGCCTATATTAATACACAAATCAGCCTCAATTTTATGATTCTCTTATTTTTTTGGAATTATGGTACTTGTAACATTCAGAATGTTGTCTGTTCTTGGAACCCACACCCAGAAAGATAACAAAGCTGTTCTAAAATAATCTAGGGATCCCAAAACAGCAGAGAGCTGGGAGAAATATGGCCAACACCAGGCTGAATGGAGCCTTATCAGAATGACCTGGTAGATGCTTCCAAAACACACATGCCTTATCCCTGCAGCAGGGGAACTAAGACAACCAGAGAAAAGAGCTCCCTGGGGCTGGGTGCTCACAATGCCAGTCCAAACTCAAGGGGGAGGTGGCGCCAGGTAAAGATACCAGGCTCAGTGCCGTCAGCCAGCCATGCTGGTACAGCTAAGCGGCATCTGGGCCCCATAACACTTGTATTTGTCTTACACTGGGATTTTAGAGCTCTTCTGATTGCACCAGGCTTAGGTGCAGGATATCTGAAAATGGAGTCAGGAAAGAAATCGAAGGCCAGTCTTTCAAAGGCGGCCCACCAAGTCAATGATGGTTGGAGTGATCGCTCAAGATGGGAGACGTGTGCTGAAAGTAGATAAAGGACTAAACATGATAGCCTCTCAGTATCTGTACTGCACACCATAATGCTCATAAGTAAAGAGAGAGTAAAAGAGAAATTGTCTGCCACAGAGGCACAGAGGGTGGGGGTGGGTTGCGGATACTGGGGAAATTCTGTCAGTGTCACTGTCACCCCATTGCTCATCTATTTGCTCGAAATTGGTGGTGGAAAATGTACACTGGTGGAGGGATGGGTGTTCGATCATTGTGACTGAAACTCAAACATGAAAGCTTTGTAGCTGTAGCTCACAGTGATTAAATTTAAAAAAAAGAAAAAAAAACTTTATCAAACATTAAAAAAAAAAAAGTGCCCACCAATTTCCCTTTGTGCTCTTACTAAGTTTGTCTTACTACAGCTTCACTACTGTGAAAGTCCTCTATTAGCTATCTTGCCAACACTGCAGACTTTGCAAGGATGAGCAAGACACTCCCCAGCTTCCTCCAGTCGGGACCTAAAGCTGCCAAGACCAAAATCACTACTTAGATCTGAGATCGGGCAGAGCAGGGGGTGCTCAGCGTGGGCCACTTCAGCCCCCTGCCACCCACCCGCAGAGGCGCCTGCAACAAGCCATGCAACCGAGTCCAAGCTCCTCACTCACTCAGTACGGGGCGGGGCTCTCTGAGGCCGGAATGAACTGAAAAAGTAACTGGGTAGGCAGCAATGAGCACCTGCATGAAACAAGCGCCCCCCAGAAACAGTCTTGCCCTTTGTGTAGGCTGCAAAGGCTTCCACAGACGGTGGCCATTCATTTTTCTGAAGGACGTTTATAGGCCATGCTTCGGCGAACATTCCACACAACAGAGGAATGCTGATCACTAATTTGGTTCCCCACTTCACTTTTGCGCAACATGCTGATGAGCTGACACCTCCAAAGCCGGTATAACTGGGGCTTTGACTCACCCGTCAGCACCCAGCTGAGGGCCATCCGGACATCTCACCTGGAAGACACCCTCTTCGAGCCGCTCCCCAAGCGGGTGCTCTTCTAAACCCGAAGAGCCACAGTCGCTAAGCATGTGGCAAGCGGCCGTGTCATGAATGTCAGTCAATATTAAAATCATTTCTTTCTCCTGCCAAAGAGTGCAGCAGAGGAGCCCCGAACGACGCCCCTGGGGAGAGCACATCACACCACCAAACTCCCAGGGAAGCAAATGAATAATTATTGAATTCGGTACCATGAGAACTATTCTTTGGGGAAGGGTAAATTCACAACAATTACTTTGCAGCAGCTTTGGTAGTGCCAAGACAAAAGGGGAACTGGAACTCAGAGCTTCAGTGTATCAGGTAAGAGAGAGACCTGAGTGGCCAATTTTCTGGCGTGACCTGACTCATGTCTGTTTAGTGTGAGCTCAGGAGATCAATGCGACAGGGCGGAATTGTTGACAATGGGGGAAAGGAAAGGGCAAAGGTAAAATCGCCAGAGATGGATGAAATCTATGAGCAGCACGTGCTGCTAGCAGGAGGCCACTAACCCTCATATAAAATCACAGACATGGCTGTTGTGTTTCAAAAAAAAACCTGTGTGTCCTCAAAGAGGACAGGGCAACAGCCCGAAGGGCTGTCATGAACGAGTTCCCAAGTTTGATCCCCAGCACTGCAAGAGAGGAGTACATCCCGGTGACTGTGAGCACCAAGGACCCAAGCAACACTGCCCTGAGACACCTGGCCTGGCAAAGGCAGTGGGATGGGGAGTGGGAGGGTCATGGATACCCAAGGCATGGTGGGAGAGACATGCTGCAGGACCCCCAGCATTCCTTCAGAGCCCCCCCCACCCCACTACAAATAAGAAAGCCTAACAGTAACACTGTATTACTGTCCTCCCATTGTTCATCGATTTGCTCGAGCAGGCACCAGTAATGTCTCCATTGTGAGATTAGTTGTTACTGTTTTTGGCATATCAAATAGCCACAGGGAGTTTGCCAGGCTCTGCCATGCAGGTGGGATACTCTCGGTAGCTCACCCGGCTCTCCGAGAGGGACGGAAGAATCGAACCCGGGTTGGCCATGTGCAAGGCAAACGCCCTACCCGCTGTACTATCACTCCAGACCAAGCCTAACAACAGCGGCACTAAAAGTGCTAAGCTACTTTCAAAATTACCCAGTCAGCCAGGAGACATAAACCAAAGGTACAAAACCTACTTAAGATACAAACACATGATTGTACTTTCAACAGAACTTGGCAGGAAAGGAGAGAAAAGGGGAGGAAATTTAGTCTTTCTGGAAATTCAAGTATGAACATTTTCATACAGGAACAATCCAAAATGCAAACGCAGGACCAGAAAAACAGGGTGAGTGAGCGAGAGAGCTAGAGAGCAGAGCGAGAGCAGATGATTTGCATATTAGAGGACTGAAATCCCCCCCAAGGAGTGACAACCCCTGCTCCCACCACCCCCCCCCCCAAAGCACTGAGCTGGGAGTAGTCAGAGCACAGATGGGGATAGCCCCAGAACCAAATCAAGTGCAATGCAAATGTAAATAAATCAAACTGCTCCCATGCCAGCAAGATTCCAGTTTGATTATAACATTAATGGATTCTAGGGGGCAGGGGAGCCTCTAGTATAGAAACTCAAAATTACCCAGGTTATTTACTGAATAATTAATTCATTTTGCTCAGTCAGAACATCACAGCAGTTACGTTGACGTGCCTAGCTGGGCTGTGGAGAGGGTGTAGGGGTTGTTAAGGCTCCAGCCTTGCACTGGCTGACCTTAAATGCTCAATATGATCCCTGGTTTCACATGCAGTCCCCAGGCACCACCAGGAGTGAACCCTGAGCACAGAGCTAGGAATAAGCCCTGAGCACTGCTGGGTGTAGTATCGAACCCAAAACAACAAATTGGAATTTAAAAAGAGATCAACAATATCCGTCTACCTGCTACTATCACTGCCACAATTCACACCTACCTCTCTAATACCTCAATTAGTTCAATTTTCATTCTCTATCCCTCGCCAAATGAAGGACTTGTTCTTAGCAAAAATGAAAATAAAAATGCTCAGCTCCAAAAGGGCCACAGAAATCACTTTTAACTGTTTTGAGGGGCAGGTATGCCCTCCGAGCACTCTCCCAGGCAGGGAATTGCCTTTGCCCCATCTTCGTTTCATTTCGGGGGCTTCCTGGCAATTCTCAGCCAGCCAGGAAAGGCAGTTCAATGCAAAGGTTGCTGCTTAGACCTGCAGTGTCAGGGGGTCTATTATTTGACCTGAAAGCGGGGAGGGGCGACCACAGCAGTGCTGGGCCCTCCAAAGTCACACCTGGTAATGTGGCAGGGGGACTCTGTGGTGCCAGGGATGGGGTGAATCACATACAAGGCAAATGCCGAAAGTCCAGCACTCACTCTCAGCCTCCCCACCACTCCTGGTCTGGCCCACTTTCATTTTTCTTTTTGCAGTGCAGGGAATCTAACCCAAGGCCACACACATGCAAAGCAAGTGCTCTAGGGCTAAGCGACTTCTCTGGCCCAATTTTTCATTTTTAATGAAAAATCAAGACTCAAGAGTTGGTTTTCCTATGTTTTTCTAACAAGCTGGATCAACAGACTATGGCATCCAGGTTTGTGCAAGAAAGAAGCCTCTTGTTTCGACAATGCCTCAGGATGCTAGTTTCAATAAACATACATGTGGCGATAGCACAGTGGGTAGGGCGTTTGCCTTGCACAAGGCTGACCCGGGTTCAATTCCTCCGTCCCTCTCGGAGAGCCCAGCAAGCTACCAAGAGTATCCTGCCCACACAGCAGAGCCTGGCAAGCTACCCATGGTGTATTCAATATGCGAAAAAAAGTAACAAGTCTCACAATGGAGACATTACTGGTGCCTGCTCGAGCAAATCAATGAACGACAGTGCTACAGTGGGTTTGTATAAGCCTGTTTCATAAGGCTACATTTATCGTAACACCTATTGTGTGAGCTGAGATGGCCAGTGAGGTGGATGAGGTGAAGAGAACGAGAACAGGCCTGGGCTCTCCCTGCTGGCTCCACCATCAGACCTGGGGCCTTTCCCTTGCTCACCCCCACCTGAGGCCCTGGCAGAGCTTTAAGATGCTGCCAGTGAGAACACTGCTTCTCTACCCGGACATTAAAATGTGAGAAGCTGGATGAAACAATCAAGGAAATGTGGTGACAGGGCTGTGCACAGGATGATGAAAGAGAAAGTGTCCTGACTGGCTGCGGGGAGGAAGAAGCATGGCCTGGAGGGGAGGAAGCTGTCTGCAGGGCCCCTGAGCTGGGGCCAGCTGCAGCCAATGCTCCCACCTCCCATTATAAGTCATGCTTCCTCAACCAGCCTTCAACTTGGGGCAGGGCGAGAGGGGGGGTGGTGCCAGGGATCACTCCAGGTCTCACACAGGCAAGGCACGTGCAGAGCTGCTGAGTGACACCCCCAGGCCAACCACCTGGTCTTAAGGGCGCCCTCCCTCCCACCACTCTCCAAACCACCGAAAGGCTCTAATCTTGGAACCAAAATCTCCAGTTGGTGCTCGTGGTTCCTCATCACTCCCCCGCTCCCCCTCCGCCCTTCCTCCTCTAACAGCATTTCAGACCATCTTCACACTCTCCAACTCCCAGGCCAGTCTGTCACACACACTGACAAGACTCCTGTTCCACGAGGCAGATCATAGGAACACAAATGAAATCAATTCTCTTTTCAGGTCTAAAAACCAAACTCTGAAGTTCCAAGAGCACAGTCTTCATAATGCACAATTCCTTCTGGTTTAAATGCTTCCGTGGTTCACAGCAGTGCTGCAAGGAGGGAACAACAAGCCGGGGGAGAGGGGGGCGGGGAACCTCACCATGATGCTGGCAAGCATCTAAACAGCATGTCAGAGCTCACAGCGAAGGGACAATTGCAGAGTGAACAGGGACTGAAAGACATCATGTGAAGGGCCCCACAGTTTGTCACAATGGCCCAATAAATGTCAACAATAATTATAAATTACTAATGACTTGCCTTTGAAACTTTTTGACTTCTGCCCTCTTTTCTATCAGCTTCAATCTACTAGACTATCGACTCAAACTAGGGGACACATCACATAGCAATGTGAGTGTGTCACACAGTATTTGGAAACCAATGTATGGGGCCAGAGAGAGAGTTAAGGGGTTAAGGGGCTCTCGTGCACATGGCCAGCACCACATTTGTTTCCCTGAGCACTGCCATGAGTGATCCCTGAGCACAGAGCCAAGAGTAAGTCCTGAGCTTTGGGTATAGCCCAAAAACAAAATAAATCTGTCACTGTCATCCCATTGCTCATCGATTTGCTCGAGCAGGCACCAGTAACGTCTCTCATTTTGAGACTTACTGATACTGTTTTTGGCATATCCAATACGCCACAGGTAGCCTGCCAGGCTCTGCCGTGCGGGCGCGATACTCTCAGTAGCTTGCCGGGCTCGCCGAGAGGGGCGGAGGAATCGAACACAGGTTGGCTGTGTGAAAGGTGAACATCCTACCACTGTGCTATCGCTCCAGCCTTAATAAATCAGTAGAACTGGAAAAATAGCACAGGGTTTAAGGCACTTGCCTTGCATGGGGCTAAGCCTGGTTAGATTCCCTAACCATCACTGGCATAGGACCTCCCCAAAATAACAGAAAGTAAAATTAATTTATTATCAATAAATCATAAAAAATTGATTTGCATACCTATGTGATATGCCTGGGATCATGTACAAAATTTCCCAGACCAAAAGAAAAAAAAAAGAGTTCTGAGTAGTTCGACTTAAAAAAGACCTGAATAAGATTATTTGCTTTATCTGTCAGCATTCCAGAAACTTATTGTCTAACCTCCATCTAGAATACTCTAACCTGTTCCTGTTGGATTCCTCTACAAAACAAAAGGCTAAATTCAAATATTGGTTCCATTTGGTCTAATCAAATGACCTTCCTAGTACAGATATCCTTGGTAATGACCCTGAAAAGAGTGAGGTTTAAATTCACTTCCTCAGTTCGGGGAAGAAGCAGGTTATCAGATTTCCATGGTTCTGTTCCAGTTAGCAGAGACCTCCAAGTTGGTGAGGGAGCAAGATCCCAGCCTTAAAGGTTGAGTTCTAGGAATACTGAGTCTTGTGTCTGAAAAGGGAGCGTTAGGTCAAGTAAACCTAGGAAACTCTTTTAGTTATTCATCTAAGTAAAAGCTGTCAACCACTAACCTTAAATTTAGCCATGGGCCTTTTGGGGGAAAGTGCTAGAAATGAAAGTTCCCACAGGAAAATGGTTGAGGGGTAGAAGTGAGGGATAGTTAGCAGTGAAACAGCAAGGGATATGCACTCGGGAATCTTCAAGACAAGTGGCCATTTAAACCAACAGGATTCTGGCTTCAAATAACCAAATTTAGGGTCAACTGGGTTCTTTGACTTAAGCTCAACTGGGTTCTTAGATTTAAGGTTAACTGGAATTTTGCCTCTAGCACTAAAAGCATCCTGGCAAATTCAGCATCACTGGGGGAATTTTTGAAAGGCCCTAAGGCTTTCCAAGATGTTAAAAAAAAAAAAAATGGAGGGGGGGCTGGAGAAATGGTATAGCGGGTAGAGCCTTTGCCTTGCACTCGGCCAACCAGGGTTTGATTCCCAGCATTCCATATGGTTCCCCGAGTACTGCCAGGAGTAATTCCTGAGTGTAAAGCCAAGATTAACCCCTGTGCATAGCCGGGTGTGACCCAACAAGCAAAAAAAAAAAAAAAAAAAAGTTAAAAAAAAAAAGTCCCAGCCCCAAGGCATAAGAGACAGCTCAGCAGTCAAAGCTTTTCATGTAGAAGGCCCAGTTCGATCCAGGCACTCCCAGCAACGCATGGTCACTTCCCTAAGCCCAGCCTGAAGATACACTGCCTCCCTCTCCACCTCACCTCCCACAGCACAGCTAGGAGCAGACTGCAGGGTCTGGATTCCTAGTGCCCCAGAAATCTTGATTCTGACTCCCTTTGGGTGTAAGGGAAGTGATTAATGAATAACTTAATTTTGGGAGCCCTCTGGAGCTGTCAACTCATCTTTGTAAATAATAAATAGACCCTCCCCAACAGACATATATCCCCCATCCCCTTCCACCTCCCCCAACACACACACACAATCTAAGAATTGTGTCTGAGGCTGTAAGAATAGAACCAATTTTAGGGATTAAGAAATTTGACATTAAAAAAATGTCAAATTATATACAAAATATATGCTCAGGAACAGCTCCGCCACCCCTGAGCGTCCATTATCCCAGAGGCACAGAAACCAATCTCAGAAGGCAGTGGCTGCTGGCAGATATACTCCTGGACTCTGAACTAAGCAATGGCCCCTGCAACCCTGAGAGGGGAAGGGTTTCTGTCCCTTGTCCTTTTCCCCCCTGGACAGCATGGTGACTGCCACCGTTCAGAACCAATTGGACAGAGAGGTAGGAATTTGCAGTGACGGGATGGGATGCATGGGGAAACTTGTGATGGGGGAGGCAGAACCGGCCCTGCCTCCTGCCCAAATGAGACCTTGAACTGGTCGCCCATGGATAGCTCCTCCGCTCCTGAACAGCCATAATCCCAGCACCACAGAAACCAATCTCAGAATGCAGCGGCTGCTGGCAGAAACACCTCTGGACTTAATACCAGAATCCCAAATCTGGGCAGCCGCTTTCACGACCGTGCAACATCATATGCTCTTTGTTACCAACAATAGAAAACATACAATCTAATGATGCCATTCCGACAGGTCTGACTGTTGGGGGAAAAACTCCAAATAATGGTAGTGAGTTTCCTGTTGAAAATTGAATGTAATCAAAGGAAAGAGTCAAGTGAAAATCATCTGCCACACAGGCAGAGAGGGAGTGGGAGGGGTGGTATGCTGGGGTTATTGGTGGTGGAACATGTGCACTGGTGAAGGGATGGGAGTTTGAGCATAGTATGACTGAGACTCAATCCTAAAAGCCCTGTAACTGTTCTCGTGGTGACTCAATTAAAAAATTAATTAAATAAAAAAAATGTCAAATTAATCTTGGGTGGTTGAAGATGGACTTTTAACACAAGGCTAGATGCTTAAGGAATAACTTACATAAATAGCACAGGGTCCGATGACCTAATAACCCTAACAGTAATGGACAGATGAAAGAGGACATATGTTGTAGATGAGAGGAATGTGAATATGGAAATACACCAGGCATTCTACTCTTTTAAAAAGACAGCAAGAGGGGGGGGTGTCTGAGAGGTATAGTACTGCAGAGGTTGCCTTGCAAAGAGCCAACTTGGGTTTGATCCCCCGGCACCACATATGGTCCCGTAAGCAGTGAAAGGAGAGATCCCTGAGCACAGAACCAAGAGTAAGCCCTGAGCACAGCCAGGTGTAGCCAAAGGGCAGAGGAAAAGCAACTCTTAAAAGGTAAGTGCTAAAACTACTTACACCTGAAATGGAATGTATGCAAAAGAGGATGCATTTATCAATAATATTAGCAGAAGAGTTGGGATACAGAAGAATCCAAAATAGTTACAAACTTCTTAGGGGAGAGGAAGGATGTGGTAGGGAAAGAAAAAAAATCAAGGTATACTTAGGTATCCAACATACTTTAAAGGAAGGTAAAGTTTTGCCTTAATTTCTACAATCTTAGTAGGAAATAAGACACCATAGATGGATACTCACCTCTACAACAAAGGGCAATCAATAATCATGCTGAAAACAAAAGAGGTACTGAAAAAAAAAATCCTAGCAAATACACAAATTAAGGCCTCTATTCGAAAATGAGAAAAAAAAACAACTCAGGGAATGAAATAATTTACAGGGTTTTTTTTGTTTTGTTTTTTGCTTTTTGGGTCACACCTGGCAATGCACAAGGGTTACTCTTGGCTCATGCACTCAGGAATTATCCCTGGCACTGCTCGGGGGACCATATGATATGCTGGGAATCGAACCCGGATCAGCCGCGTGCAAGGCAAAAGCCCTACCAGCTGTGCTATTGCTCCAGTCCCAACAGTATTTAAAAAACAACAACAACAACAACTTCCAACCTGGGTTCAATTCCTAAACCACAAAACCCAGGCTGAGTTATCTGTATTTTACAACAAAGGGAAACACCTGTTTTTAGACTAGGAAACTGAGTTGAGTGTGAGGATCAATCCCTAAAACATTCCCCACAAGCTGGATTTTTTTGCATCATCTTTTGAAAGCTATTGATTTCGCAACAAGCAGAAAACCCTGTTTTTAGACTAAGAAATTAAGTCGCGGGGTATGGAGGGCTACGACTGAAGTTCTAGAGCGCTTTCCTTGAAAAAAGTCTGATGAATTTTAATGTGCTTGTCTACTTTCACTTTGAGCAAAATTCTATTTTCCATAAAAGTCGTCATCGGCTAGCTATCACTAACATTTCCCTTTCGTCTTCATTTAGAAATGGGGAAGAGCACTGAAGACAGTTCGCTGGACTCAGCACATGCTTTGCGTGCAGGAGTCACGATCAGATCCCCAGGGTCGGATGCTGGCCAGCACCAGATCTCCAGCACAAGATTCCCTGGAACACCGCCAACAGCAACTCCGCCCAGCAGAGCTGGGAGTAGTAGCCCCTGAGCACCCCGGTGTGGCCAAAATCAAGTAAATGGAGAAAAGAAAGTGCAATACAAGAAACCAAAGAAAAAAGTTCCTGGCAGCCAGTTAGAATGGGAGGTTTTCGGCTAAAAGGAGTATGAATGCCATTTCTTTCAGTGCGGAGCTTTGCTGGAGGGATCTCAGGCTGGCGCCGTCTGCGTTGCCTTCAAAAGTGACACATGCGTCCCCTAATCACGAATGTAAAGTTAAGTGTCCTTTCCCAGCCATCCATCGCCAAACTGACTGTCCGCATCTGCAGATGCTGCCTGCTGGGTCGTGCCAAGCAAAAGGAGTGCAGACCAACAGGTTATCTGTCAAATGGTTAAAGGGACGAGTTGTAAAACCTAACAGTAACAAACAGCAACGCTCGCTCTTCGGTATTTCCTGCTACCGGTCCGCTGCTGGGGCAGCCCGCTCCCCTCCGTACACCCGGCCGGCCACGCGGGGTTCCCCCGGACCAACCTCCGAGTCACGCACTATTTTCCGGACAGGACACCGCCCACCTCCGCCAAAGCTGGCCCCAATGTGCGATCCAGAAGCCGGGAAGGAGTTCAAACAACTATCGTGACCCGGGCGACGGCCGCCCTTGCCGGTGCCGGAGCAGAGATGAGCCCGGGAGAAAAGAACGACTGTTGCTCGGGTCTCGGAGTCCTTCGCTCCAGGGGCGGGAGGGCTGGGGGTGCATCTAGTTCGCAGGGAAGCGGTAAAAGGGCACTTCGCCAGACGAGACGCACCACCAGCGCCCCTAGGGGTCCCCTCCACCCGCCCTGGGCCACTTCCGCACCGAGCACCTCCCGCCAGCCTCTCCCGCGCCCCAGCTCCCGGCGCGGTCCCGGGGCTCTCGGCTCCCCGCCCCCTCGCTTTTCCACCAGCCCATCCCTCCCCGACCACCACAGTTAACTGGTTTTAATGAAAACGGGAAAAAGAAAAAAAAAAAAACCTAAGTGGTCCCAGGCTAGCGGGCTTCCCTCCCGGGAGAGCGCAGGGAGAGCGGAGACAGGCAGAGAAAGAAAAGGTCGGAGGGTCCCGGAGCGCCCGCTCCGAGCGCTCGCCACGGGCAGGGGGCGACTGCACTCCCCCGGTCTTCTCTCCCGCACCCCGCCGGGCGAGCACGCTCCCCGGGTCCCCCGCCGCCGCGAGCCTCCTCCGGATGGGGCGTGGGACGCCCCAGCCCGCCGGTGCTCGCCCGGGCTCCGAGTCCGGGGCACCGCTGCGTCCCCGCGGCGCCTGTCAGCGCGCAAAACTGCCCCGTCGGGGCGGCCGCTCGCGGGACAGGTGCGACGGCAGCTCTCGGGGTTCCCGCCGTCCCGCCCCGGCGCCCCGGCCGGGCCCTGACCGCCCCGGAGCCCGCCGGGCTGGAGGTCGCGCCGGCCGCTCCTCGCCCCCAGCCCGGCCCCGGGACCCAGCGGCGGGAGGCGGGCGCGGGGGTCCCGGCCGGGCGGCGGCCCCCGGCCGGCTCCCCCGAGCTGACGGCTCACCTCTCGCTCCCGAGCGGCGGCAGCGGCGCGGAGCAGCGGCGAGAGCGCGGTCCGAGCGGAGCAGGAGAGCCGAGCTCAGCGGCGCGGGCCGGGAGGCGGCGCCGGGTCCCCACACCGGCGTGGGCGGCCGTGACGTCACAATGGCGCGGGCAGCCAATCGCGGCCCGGAGGCCCAGCCCGGCGCTGTGACGTCATGCGGCCCCGGAGCCAATGGCCGGACAATGGAACTTTCGTGACTGTGAAGGCCGGAGTGGGATGCCGTGCGCAGCCCCCGGCCCGGGTTGGTCTCGGTCGGTTCACGTGTCTCGGGCCGAGTTTCGCCCCTTTCTGCCTAATAAGCCTGCGTGGAACGCGGAGCCTGCGCAGTGGCGGCCTGGACGTTTCCCGGGCCCGAGCGCCGGCGAGGCGGGGAGGAGCGGCAGCCGTCGGACGGCTGGATCCGGCTGCCCGATCCTCTGCGAGCCACACGCGCGCCTGGCGCGCGCTGGGAGGGTTAAATGCCAGCGGGCACGCGCGCGCCCGTGCCCGCACACGCACACACGGGCGCTCACATGCGTGCACACTCACACATGCATGCACGCTCACGCGCGCACATGCACACACGTAAACACACGTGCACATATGCACACACGTACATCAGCACACTCGCACACGCGCGCACACACGAAGGCAGCAACCACAAAAGCACCCCAAACAGACGTTCTAGCAAACTCCCAAGTGTTGGATTTACCAGGGATTATTTCTAGCGCTCTAGAAATTCAAATTTTCAAAGACTTGCAAAGATGGTTGGGAGATATCTTTAGAGTACAATACATTTAGCCCTTAAAGTGCTTGGCTCAGGGACAGAGGATCCTGCTGTTTTTCATAGTTGGCTAATTTAAGGCCATAGGCCTAGGATTCCAGGTCTTCCTTCTGTCCAGCTCCCTACACGCCCCCCGCCCCCGCCCCGCCAGTTTAGCTTCCGGAACCCGCTGCCCAGAGCCTCTGCAAGCTACATGCAAGCCTGGGCGCTAGCTGGAAGAGTTGAATGCCAGCGGGCACACACATGTTCACGTGTGCACACGCTTCCTTCCTGCTGTATTTCGATCTCACTAACCCCATTGACTCCAGGCAATCCCTCATTTAATGTTGGCAAATTAATTTTTACAGACAATGTTTACACTAATCTTGTGCCCTCCGTGAAAAACAAAACTTTATAGGAAAAGGTGTACAAACCAAATACAAATGAGGTTATTTAAACGTACCCAAATACATTAGATTTTGTCTGTGTACCACCAAGTCCTGGCACTTGACTATTGAGCTACATCCTTACCATCCCCCCCCCACTCCCTCGGCCATAAATGAGTTTTTTTAACAGGCAAATGCCATTCAACAACACATAAAACCAAATATGAAGTAGGTCATGCCAAAGTAAAATTGTGTGTGTGTGTTAACAGGCCTGGCACTTGATTGAGTAGCTACATCCTTGTCTCTAATAAATGAGATTTTGTAACAGGTATTTGCCATTCAACCCCACAAACTCATTAAAATGACTACAGTTTGTAAATACTATACTGAATATTAGCATTTAGAATTCTCAAGAATCTGGGGCTGGAGCAATAGCACTGCAGTAAGGGCGTTTGCCTTGCACACGGCCGACCGGGGTTGGATTCCCAGCATCCCATATGGTCCCCTGAGCACCGCCAGGAGTAATTCCTGAGTGCAAAGCCAGGAGGTAACCCCTGTGCATTGCCAGTGCGACCCAAAAAGCAAAAACAAAAAAACAATAAATAAATAAATAAAATAAAATTCTCAAGAATCAGGCTTGGAGAGATAGTAAAGTGGGTAGGAGCTTGCTTGCCTTGCCCATGGCCAACCCGGGCTCACCCCCAGTATTTTTTATGGTCCCCCAAAGCACCAACAGGAGTGGTTCCTGAATGCAAAGCCAGGTATAACCTGTGAGCACCTCCCTGTGTAACACAACCCCTCCCCCACAACTACCTCCACCCCTAAAACTTTCAAGAATCCCTGTAGCTTGTAAAATGATATAGACAGGACTCAATTGCTCTGCTGTATGGTAAGTGCTACAATGTAAACCAAGATACTCAGATTAGCTAAGAATTTTGTATCCAAGAGCAGTGAAAAGCATACACACAAGAAGACTTTAACAATAAATTATTAAATTCTCACCCTAAATTCTCTCTTACTGGGTTTTACAAATTTAGAAAATCTCCAATATTTTTTCTTTTGATTTTGTTGGTGCCAATTCTTCCAGGCATTGGCCCTGGTCTACACTGGATACAGTTACAAGGTTGGATACCAGGACCTTAAGCAACATCCTTGATCCAATAATTTCAAATTTTACACAGCACTTCATTTTTCATTGCATTCACCTATCACTAGAAGGTTTTAAGCCCATACTAACAAAATATATAGACTTGCTTTTGATTACAAGCTATAGCTATTAAATCATATATTCTATATTGAGATATTGAATTTTCGACCTCCATTACGATCGAGGATCAGAGACGCTGCCTCGTTTGCTAAGGCGTGGAAAATCAGAGGGGCCGGCCACGTAATGCGATTTGGAGATGACTACTGGACTACAGCCGTTACCAACTGGATTCCACGGGACATCAAAAGAACACCTGACCGCCCACCTACAAGATGGTCAGACTACTTTGTCAAGACCTTGAATGAATGGTTTGATGCTCTTCATGTTTCTGGAGCCAGCAGACACCATTGGGCTACACTAGCACGCAACAGGAACAAATGGAAACATTATTGGCAGCCCCTGAGCAAACTGATGAGCAATGGGATGACAAGTGATACAAGTGATTCAATATTAATAAGTTTTTCCAATTGTAAGATAAAACTAAATACAATATTCCAACATTTTATTCCTGTGTCTCAAAGAATCAAAATGCCCCTTGATTGATGGGTCTTGAATTCTTTGTATCTTGCTTTTATAACTTGGCACTGCAGTTGTTTTCTGATGGTTACATCATGCTTGACAATAGGGTGCTTATACCCCTATTCCTTTTTAACAATTTTTTATTAGTGAATCACCGTGAGGTACAGTTACAAACTTATGAACTTTCATGTTTGCATTTCGGTCATACAGTGATCATTTACCCATCCCTTCATCAGTGCCCATTCTCCTCCACCAATGTTCCCAGTACTCCTGCCACCACCCCCATTCCATCTCCCACCACCCCACCCTGCCTCTGTGGCAGGGTATTCCCTTTTGTTCTCTCTCCTTTTGTATACCCTTATTCTTTTTTTTTTCTTTTTGGGTCACACCTGGCGATGCACAGGGGTTACTCCTGGCTCTGCACTCAGGAATCACCCCTGGCAATGTTCAGGGGACCATATGGGATGCTGGGATTCGAACCCGGGTCGGCCGCGTGCAAGGCAAACGCCCTACCCGCTGCACTATTCCTCCAGCCCCTGTATACCCTTATTCTTAATGACTGATTTTAGGGGACAGAGAGAACCCAATGAGCTGAGCATGTGCTTTGTATGCAGGAACTCCAGGTGTGATCCCTGGCACCACATGATTCCAGAAGCATCATCTACTGTGTCTTAACAAACAAATGATAATAAAGTCTTCAGCTTTAGATTGTAAACTCTATTGTCAGGGGAAACATGCTGGATTTCACTTAACACACACAATAATTTTTATATGTAGGAAGAGCTCAGTAATTGTCTTTTGGATGTGGTCTCTTCTCCCCACCATGCCACAATCATTTCCTGGTTTATTTACTTCACTTAAATTCCAATCCTTAATCAGATAATCTTGTCCCAACTCTACCAGTTTATTCCAAATGTTTCTAAACTAGTAAGGCTATGAGCTCATTGTCCTGTAACATAGACACTTGGGGTTCCCAGTAATAAATGATGTCAGGGAACTCCTTAACACATACCACTGTTCTTACAATCTAGAGCGTAAACTCACATGGCCACAGTTGGAATTACTCAATATTGCCATACTGTTATATATTTTTGTTTTGGAGCCAGACTCAGCTGTGCTCAGGGATTGCTCCTGGCCATGCCTAGAGGTCATATGGAGTGCCGGGGATGGTATTGAAGCTAGGTTGGTCACATGCAAGGCAAACTCTCTTCTGGCAGTGTTATCTCTTCAGTCCTGCACTACCCCCTTTAAAGAAAGCTCTTGCAAGAAAAGCAGTGAAATTTAACTGATTTCCCAACTTAACTTTTTTTTTCCCCCTTCAAAAAAATACTTAAGACTCATTCTCATCATTCAAGGCAGTGTTTTAGCTGGTGTCAGAGAAAGATTTCTGCCTATCAGACGCTAGAGCTTTGATTAGAGCACCCCGGCTCTTTTATCCAGCCTTTCCAATATGAACTCTGGTAATTTTCTCCTCTTCCTTGTTACTTTGAAGTATCCCTGTACTAGTCCCTTAAGAAACAGCTGTTGTAGTCTCAATAGCTATTCTATTCCTCCTCCTCCTATATTTTGTTTTGGTAATGCTGGTAACATTTTCTTTCTGCTCTAGTTTTCATCTGTGAACCCAGTGTTCCTCCACCCACACATTTTCAAATGTATTAAAAGTTGACTTTGCTCATGAAGCAGGCTTCCAGCTATGGGGCAATCCTCCTGGCCCTTCTATCTACTGCCATTGGGTGTCAGCCTCATGTGACGTTACTCTATACTCCACAAATGAATATTGTCTGCCATGGAGGCAGGGGGAGGGTGGGAAAGGGGAGGGATACCTGGAATATTGGTGGTGGGGAATGTGCACTGCTGGAGGAATGGGTGCTTGATAATTGTGAGATTGTAACCCAAACATGAAAGCTTGTAACTATCTCACGGTGATTCAATAAAATTAAAAAATTTTTAAAAATAAATAAAAATTTTAAAATTTAAATGCAAAAAAAAAGAAAGTGGCCTTTGAAGAAAGTCTTTTAAAAAAGAAAACGAGAAGCCGGAGCGATAGCGCAGCGGGTAGGGTGTTTGTCTTGCACGCAGCCGACCTGGGTTCGATCCCCGGCATCCCATATGGTCCCCCAAGCACCGCCAGGAGTAATTCCTGAGTGCAAAGACAGGAGTAACCCCTGAGCATCGCTGGGTGTGACCCAAAAAGGCAAAAAAAAAAAAAAGAAGAAGAAAAGGAAAGAAAAAAGTTGTGCTCAGAACTTTTGGTTCTGTGCTTAGTAGACATGGCAATGCTTTAGGGTAAGGACCACAGCTGCATATATTACCTTCTTACCATCTCTTAGTCCAGAGAAAGTTTTAATGTCCTCTGAAAGTGTTTTATTGTTAAAGCATCTACATTTGAATTAAGAACTATTTGAAGTTGGGCCAAGAAATAGTACAGCATGACTTGCAAGGAAGTGACCTCAGTATGATAATAGGGCAATGCATATGGTCCTCCAAACATCATCAGAAGTGATCCCTATTGGGACCAGAGTGATAGTACAGTGGGTAGGGTATTTGTCTTGCACACAGTCAATCCCTGGCATCCCATATGCCCCTTTCCCCTGAGGACCTCCAGGAGTAACCTCTGAGCATCACCAGGTATGGTCCAAAAAACAAACAAACAAAGATCCCTGAGTGTAGAGCCCAGGAATAAGCCCTGAGCACCTCCAACCCCCTCCCCGCAAAAAAAGGAAATATCAAAAGTTGAATAGAACACAAACCTATTTAGTCAGACTGTTGCTTCATTCAAGGATGCAAAATGAACGATGTGTTTAAGAAATTTTTACATGATATAATGAAACATTGGGTCTGTTCCTATCGGGGACACACCCATGTTGCTAGAGAGTACCCAGCTTTGTGGTTGGGGTGACTCCTGACAGTGTCCAGTGGATCAGGGAATGCTAATGTTCTAACCTGGAGATGGCCACATGCGGAGCACGTGCTCCAACTCGGAGTCATCTTTCAGATCTGGACACCTCTGTTGACATAGGCTATAAACCTATATGTAAGCCTGTGTTTGCTTCTGGGCAATTAAGAGTTGATTAACACATAGGCCAAGTTTAAGGATGCCACCGTGAGATTTCTACTGGTCCCTACCCCCTAATCCCAGTCTTTTTCTTTCTCTTCTAATTTGGATTTTCTATTTTCTTGCCATCAGTTTTCATTGCCCTAGTTTCTTTGCTACCAGCAGATAGAGGTTAAAGGCATTCCCTTTCTTCTTTAATCCTAGGCGCCTTCTACACTCCCACTGTTACTTTGCTGCTACTCCCTTTTACAGCTTTTTAACAATGCATAGTACAGTTTATCTCTATCCCTGTCTATGAGTTTATCTTGATGTCTGTGAACAACTTAAAACCACTCACCATCCCTAGCAGGCCGTGATGCTTTCTTGAAGGCTAGCACAGCCTCCAGCAAACAGCAGGTCCTCATAAATGACTGCTGTATCAATGAACAGTAGGAGCCATTTCTTTACTATCATCTTTTTTTTTTCTTTTTGGGTCACACCTAGCAATGCACAGGGGTTATTTCTGCCTCATACACGCAGGAATCACTCCAGACAGTGCTCAGGGGACCATATGGGATGCTGAGAATCGAACCCAAGTCAGCCTGTGCAAGGCAAACGCCCTACCCACTGTGCTGTCGCTCCATCCACTACTCTCTTGTCTTATTCCCCCTCCCTCCCACACTGTTTAGTACATTATCCAGATGAGACTGGGCAATGGATAAAAGTTGATGCCCTCTGCATCTACATCTTCTTAGATGATAGTACCAACCCTTTATATGGCTTTGGGCTCCTTCTAACTCTACTGACTCCTAAATGTATTTCACTAGGCTGCACCTTCCCCTGAATTACACACAACTCTCAATTCATGATTTATCTTCGGTGTCCAAAAAGCACTGCACTGTTGCAGTGCACTGTCATCCCGTTGTTCATCGATTTGCTCAAGCGGGCCCCCGTAATGTCTCCATTGTGAGACTTGTTGTTACTGCTTTTGGCATATCCAATACGCCATGGGGAGCTATCGCTCCAGCCCCTTAAAAGGAACAGAGAAAGAGCAGACCATAGCGTGTATGCGAAGGCCCTAGGTTTGATGCTTAGCAACTCCCCAAGAACTGAGGTTAAACCTCTGGTACTGCAAGGTCTCCCGGTAAGTGTCATGCTACCCCCCAATTATAAGCCCTACTGAGCCTTAGAGAAAATGAAGAAATGAATGGCAGCTCAAACCAGAAATAATCGGATGAAACTGATTGAAAATCAAGTGAACTCTTGATTTTATTCCCAAACCTGCCCCTTCTATGATCTTCCCCAATTTTGTGCGTGGTAACACCATTCATCCTCTCTGTCAAGCCAAAAGTCTTCAAATTCCATTAAGATCTACTCTTTCTCTTAGGGTCTACATCGTACCAGCAAAATCCTGCCTACTTGATTTTCATCAGAATCTGTTTACTTTTCACCCTTTCTATCACTGCTACCAATTTGTTACCATCAGCTCTTACCCAGAATTTCTCAACAGCCTTCTATTTAGTTGTTGTTTGGGGTTTGGGGAATCACACCTGGCAGTGCTCAGAGTTTATTTCTGGCTCTGTGCTCAGGGATCACTTCTGGAGGGGCTCAAAAAACTATGTGTGGTGCTGAGGATTCTAAATAGAGTTTGTGGTATGCAAAGCAAGTCCTACAATTTCCAGCCCTATAATATTTCCATATATAGCCTACTTCTCCCTCCGGAGAACCTGGCAAACTACCGGCAGTTTCCTGCTCACATGGGAAAGCCTTGCAAGGTTCCCATAGTGTATTAATATGCCAAAACCAGTAACAAGCTGGGTCTCATTCCCCTGACCCTGAAAGAGCCTCCAGTGCTGCATCATTGGGAAGGACGGACAAGTAGAGAGAGGCTTCTGAAATCTCAGGGTTAGAACAAATGGAGACATTACTGAGACCACTCGAGAAATTCGACGATCAAGGGGATGATGATGATGATGATGATGATGATGATGATGATGATGATGATGATGATATTTCCAGCCCTCCTATTTTTGTGCCTGGCTCTCTTCTAGCCCGGAGGTGTCAAGACTTTCAGCTGGAGTCTTATCATCTGTCTGCTTAAAATCATTAACTGCCCTATCTTGGACAAAGTGAAAACTCCCTTATAATGGCTATAAAGTCCTTTATGACTTAGCATTTGCCATTTATCCTACCTCTGAAACTATGATTATCGCCCATGCACATTACTGCCTCCTTACACCTGGAGCATAGCACACGCTCTATTGCCTCAAGGCCTTTCATTGCTTTTACTCCCGTACACTTTGAATAATCTAAGCCAGAAATCTCCCATGATTACACCTTGCTCCCATCTGATTTCAATCAATGTTGTCTCAGTAATTCTTGATTTACCTCTAAATTTGCAATATCTCCCTTCCTGCTTCCAATATTCAAGAACCCTTTTGTTTGTATTTTCCTCCTCAGCACTCATCATATTATAGTATGATAGCCTGTCATACTATAGGTTCACTTCAATTTACTTAATTCAAAATTTTTTATGAAGATATCATGATTTACAAAGTTATCATGTAAAACCAAACCAAACAGCTGCATTTCAGGCATACTGTGCTCCAGAACCAGAGCCAACATCTCTCCACCAGTGTCCCCATGTTGCCTCCCACCCCTACCCTCTCAAGCTCCACCAAGAGTGATCCCTGAGATCAGAGGCAGAAATAAATCCTGAGCATTGCCAGTTGTGGCCCCAAAACCAAATAAATAAATAAACATGTATTCAGTGGATAAGCAACTAAGTTACTGAAAAACTCAATATGCAAATTAGTAAGATCTACTTTTAGTAGGTACATAAACTAAGTCTAAAAAGAACTTGTCACTTGTATCACTTGTAGTCCCATTGATCTTAGATTTGCTCAAGCAGGCGCCAGTAACGTCTCCATTTGTCCCTGTTGCGTGCTAGTGCAGCCCAATGATATCTGCTCGCTCCAGGAACAGGAAGAGCCTCAACTTGTTCATTCAGGGATTTGACGAAGAAATCTGACCATCTAGTTGGTGGGCGGCCACGAGGTCTTCTGACGTCCCGTGGAATCCAGTCTGTAACAGCTCTAGTCCAGCAGTTGTCTCTGAATCACATTACATGACCGGCCCATCTGATATTTGATGCCTTGGCAAACGAGACAGCATCCCTGATTTTTGACCATCAACGGAGGTCAGAACTCCAGATTCCTTCTCTCACTTGAGTGAGACATGATATTCCCAGCATAGCTCTTTCGATTCCTCTTTGGGACACCCTAAAAGCATTCTCATCCTGTTTGCATAGAGCACAGGTCTCTGAGGCATATGTTAGTGCAAGAAGAATGGTGGAATCGAAAAGATGTGCCCCAAGTCGGAGGTTCTTCGTTCTCTTAACCACCTCTTGGACCCTCTTGAATGCATTCCATGCTGCTCTCTTCCACCTGCGCAGTTCTGGCACCAAGTTGTTGATTTCTCGACCCAGGTACACATAGCTGCTGCATTCGGATATGTTCGTTCCATTGAGAGCAAATGGAGCTTCAGGGACCAGTTCATTTTTCATGAACATCGTCTTGTTGAGATTCAGCTGCAATCCGACCTTTCCACACTCGAGGTTGAAGTCGGCAAGCATTTGTGCCGCTTGGCTAACATTTGGCGTTATGAGAACGATGTCATCAGCAAAGCAGAGGTGGTGTAATTGCCGACCGTCTATCTTCACTCCCATTCCTTCCCATTCCAGTCCTCACATGATGTTCTCAAGGGCAGCACTGAAGAGTTTCGGTGAAATGGTATCACCCTGCCACAACCCTCTCTTTACATCAATGATCACTTCCTTGTAGAATGGTGAGATCCTGGTGGTAAATCCACAGTACGGCTCATGGGGGATTTTGATATACTGAGTTTGAACGCTCTGTTTGGCCAGGGCTCTGATGACCGCCTCAGTCTCAACAGAATTGAAGGCCTTCTTTAAGTCGATGAACGTTAGACAGAGCGGCATCTTGAACTCTCTCGAAACTCCAATGAGTTTGGTCACTGTGTGGATATGGTATATCATGCTGAATCCCCTTCGGAACCCGGCTTGCTCGCATAGTTGTTCTTCATCTAGGGTTCTGCCTATTCTATTCAGGATGACATGAGTGAACAACTTGTAGATGACAGACAGCAGGCAGATTGGGCGATAGTTGCCGATGTCATGGATGTCTCCCTTCTTGTACAACAGAGCAGTCCTACTGCTTTTCCACTAGGATGGAACCTTGCATTCAGACAGGTAGTGTGTGAAGAGTCAGGCCAGTGTATTGATGAGTACTGGCGGCAGATTCTTCAGGTGTTCGGGTCTGACCTTGTCCAGACCAGGTGCTGTATGTGTCTTTACCAGCGAAATGGCGTGTCGGATTTCAGAAGGGAGAACGGTGGGAATGACATATCCATACTGCAAAATTTGGTATGTGGGCAGGTGGACACGGCTGTCAAAGAGATCTGAGTAGAAGTCATGAATAATTTTCTGCATTGCCTTTCTGGAGGATGTGATAGATTCATCGGGACATTGGAGGACAGTCATCTTGGTCTTGTAGTTGGCAAAGGACAGGTGAGCATTGCAAATACTTTTCCTGGCTTCTGCTGCACTGGCCAACACTGCTGTTCTTCTCTCTTTGAGGTCTTCCTTTATCGCATCTCTGCACAGCTTTGTGAGCTCGGACGTTAGCTTGTGGTTGCCTGAGGCTTTCGTCAAACCACGTTGACGAATGAGCGCGAGAGTTTCCGAAGACAGGCATCTGTTTGTGGCTTTCTCACTCTCGGCATTCTTCGCACAGACATGGAAGTGCTGAACCAGTTGATCATATTCCTTGTTGATGTTGTCAAGGATGGCATCTTACCACATTGCTGCAATAGTGCCAAAGAGCTCCCAGTTGGTGGTCATTCTGGGAGTTGCCTTCTTAGACTTAAATTTTGCAGACTTTTCTCCCCTCTCTGTGGAGTAGAATTTTGCACGAAGGAGACGGTGGTCTGATCCCATTTGGAATTTTGGGACAACAGGGACATCGGTCAGGCAAAACCTTCAATTGAATATGATGTGGTCAATTTCATTGTGGAACTGTCCACTGGGAGACTTCCAGCGTTTAGATTCAGCTTTCTGGAACTGTGAGTTACCATGGATCTCTTGGTCGACATGATGACTTCAGACAGTCTCTCACCCTGATCGTTCCATTCTAGGCCATGTGTCCCAATGTGGAGTTCTTCGGGCAACCTTCTCGGACCTATCTTGGCATTAGAATCACCAACAATGATCTTGTAGAAGGTGTGGTCTTCTTTATAGGTTGCTCTCCGGACACTTGGGCCGAACCTCACGCACAAGTGAAGCCCCGCAAAGCCAGGTAAGCAGAACTTTGTGACCTTGAGCTCTAGGTTCAACAAAACCTGGAAACAAGATCCTCTGTCTGCGTCCTTCAATCTCCGGCATCTGAGGGAGGGGTCCAACCCAGACGCCCCACCCTACCCAAGATAAATACCTCACTGGCTGACCCCCACTACATCCACTACCCAGCCACCTTGCCACGCTACAGGTTGCTCTCTGGACCACACGGCTGCTTTGCGGCTGCTTTGCAGCTGCACGACACACCATAAAACACTTAATACCTATTATTCCCGCACCATATTTGATAGGGTTCAACTTTGGTGTGAACCATGGTAACACCTCTAAGGGCAATTAGAGGCCGCCCTAAAAGCCTCCATCCCTCTCGGAGAGCCCAGCAAGCTACCGAGAGTATCTCGCCTGCACAGCAGAGCCTAGCAAGCTACCCGTCGCATATTCGATATGCCAACAACAGTAACAACAATTGGCCTCATTCACCTGTCATGGAAAGAGACCCCAATATGGCAGCGTTAAGAAAGATGAGCAAAGAGAGGCTGAAATAATCTCGGGGACGAACTAGACTGCCAAAACGAAGAAAGGCTAAAATGATTGTCTGTACTTTCAACGCACGGACACTGGCATCAGAAGCATCCATCAAGGACCTTATGGTGCAAGCGCAGAAGATCAAGTACAACATCATTGCTCTGACCGAAACGAGGAGACATCAATCACATCACGCCATTTTTGACACTGGAGAAGAATTGTTCCTCGGAACATGTGACAACAGAGGCGTTGGTGGCGTTGGAGTCCTTGTCAACATGAATTTGGCCATGAGCATCGATTCATTCGAATGCCTAACAACCCGAATTGGACTATTATGCTTGAATAGATGTGACTCACTGCCTGCAGTTTCTATCTTCATCGTCTACGCACCAACTTCCAACTACAATGAAGAAGAAATTGAGAGGTTCTACATGGAACTGGAGAAGTCTAAAAATAAAGGGATAATATTTTTCTGTTCTTTGTTGTAACAAAAACAAGGTTTACCTCCCACAATCCTGAAATTTAATTTTGTTTCTTTGGTCACACCTGACTGTGCTCAGAGTTTACTTTTGGCTCTATGCTCAAGGAGCACCTCTGACAGGGCTTGAGGGACCATATGGGATGCTGGGGATCGAACCCAGGTTAGCCATGTGCAAGGCCTACCTGCTGTACTATCAATCTGGCCCAACTTTCTGAAAGTTTTAAATCTAAGAAATGATTATGCTGCCAAAGAACAATTATAACCTTTTTTGGGGGGGCTTTTTTGGGTCACACTCAGTGATGCTCAGGGATTACTCCTAGCTCTGCACTCAGGAATTACTTCCTGGCAGTGCTCAGGGGACCATATGGGATTCTGGGGATCGAATCTGGGAAACACCCTACTGGCTATGCTATCACTCTGGCCCTACTTATAACATTTCTCAACAGAGAAAGAAAGTCTCTAATTAAGGTTATTCTTTTAAAAATAGCATTGCCTTAAATTGGTGTGAGATATTTTACTTTCCTACAAATGCATTCGTTTTCCTGAATATCGAGCACTTTCAAAATAGAAACTATTCTAGTTATTTCTATTATGAATTAAATTTGGTACCAATTATTTCTCTTTTGATTATTTATAAGCTTCCAAGCAACCTTCCATTCCAGTACCACATGATCCCCCGAGCAAACATGGGAATAGCCCCCAGCACTGCTGGGTGTGATCCTAAAACAAAAGAAAGCAAAACATTTCCCAGATCTTTCCCAATAGTCCTATTTGAGCCTTTCAGCACCATAATTAGATGAGAAAATTGAGTCACAGCAGTTAAGTGAAGCCTCAAAGACTGCAAAGCCAGTTAGTACAGATTTGAGCTTGTCCTTGGGTCTCTGTACTCAACTTATTCCAACTTAATCTATGTTAAAGAGAAGATTTTTGTTCTTGCTTTGAAAGGGCAGGACTCCTCCTGCTTTGTGTGTGTGTGTGTGTGTGTGTGTGTGTGTGTAGATATTGGAGGTGCTAGGGGTCACCAGGCTGTGCTCTTTATTTTGCTGGTTAGCAAAGATTCACTTCAGGGCCAACGTGCTAGCATATGGCTGAAGCACATGCCTTGCATGTAGGAGCCCGGACTGCGAACTCCAGCACTTCATGGTCCCCTGAGCACTGCACAAGGAGCACTCTCCCCCAGAAGATTAACCTCATAAATCATTTGTTCTGTTCCTTAAATGATAGGAAAGAGCTCAAGAGTTCTAAGGAGCAGATAAAAGTATAGGATAAAAAACTTAAAACTTAAAACAGTGATGTGGATTTTGTGATGTAGTGGTGTGTTTTCCGGTTAAGCAAAGTGTTCTGAAAGTGCTTTATGTGACCTGGTGACATGGTAGAGAATATATTCTGTTCTACTTCTGTCACTTACCTAACAGGTCATCCAGGGATTGGCACACATGACTGAGTCATTTTAGACCATGTGATGCTTGAGCTATCTGCATAATGTGTCATAAAAGACTGCTTTTGGACACCTGCAGTTAGAGGATATTTGTTTCTACGTAAGGTAGCTTAGTTTCTTTCCCAATGTGAAACTCACTTTTTTACAGAGATTCCATGAGACATCCCAAGGCTTAAGTGAAATTCTGCAAAAGTATTTTGCAGTTCAACTATTTTTGTGAACTATTGCTTGGTATCTCAATTGTAAAACATTTTATTTTCAAATCAACATATTCTCTAATGTCAAGTTTGCTTCATCAATTCCATTTCAGTTAAAACTGTATTGCAATACTGTCTTCTGACATGATTAAATGGCACAATGCCCTTTCTCTTTTCATATAAATATATATTACATATAACATATATGGTATATTTGTGTGTGTTGGCAGTACTGAGGATTAAATCCAAGACCTCACATATGCAAGACAAGGTCTACTACTGAACTACAACCCAGCCCCTATCAGATACATATATATTTTTAATTTTATTTTTAATTTTAATTGAATCACCATGAGATACACAGTAACAAAGTTGTTAATGATTAAGTTTCAGTCATACAATGTTCTGACACCCACCCCTTCACTAGTGTACATCTCCCATCATCAATGTCCAGTTTCCCTGCTCTTACAGCCTGTCTGCCTCTCTGTTAAGACACTTTTCTTCTCCCTGTCTATCTCTCTCTGTGTCTGTCTCTCTCTCTCTCATTTTTCTTTTTTTTTTCCTTCTAGGCAACTGTGCTTTGCAATGCTGTTACTGAAAGGTATCATGCATATCACTTTGCCTCCTTTCAGCACTCAGTCTAGAGTCAACATTTCCATCAGATATATTTTAATAAAATAAATTCAGTTAAAAAACTTAGAGAAGGGCTGGAGAGAGAACATAGAAGTTAAGGTACTTGCAGAGTAAGCAGAGAAAAATAATTTCTTTGATAACCTTATCTTGACAGTGATATTTGATCATTTTTTGCCATGTTCTTGCTATTAGGAGAAGAAGTTAGAAGGTCCAGTATAAGACCTCCTGAGGTGAGGTGGGGGGGGTAAGGATAGGGGGTAGTAAATCCCAGACAAACTAACTGAAATTGCCAAAACTGTTTTTTGCCTAGAACAAACAAGGCACCTTGTATTTTGATGAATTGTCAAATCCCCAGTTACAAAAATTTTGACTTTTGCAATATAGTTTTCAAATGTGAAGGGAAAAAAAACATTTGCACATAATATGGAGATAGGTTGCTAAACTCCAAAAGGAAGAGGTAGAAATTAAAATGTGTTGCCCTGTAAACAAATTAGGCTGCTTCTGCATTGCAGTAGACTTACTGCGAAGGGGATATTTCCTAACCCGTGTGCCCTAACCAGTGAAAATTTCTCAACTCAGGGGTCCCATCATTGCAGATTATTAAAACAAGACAGTAGGGGAAATGGCTCAAGGCGCTAGGGTGCAGGTTTTGCATGAGTAGGCCTGAATTTGATCATGGCAGCACGTGGTCCTTTGAGCATTTCATTGACATTCTTCTCTGAGCACTGCCAAGCGTGGCACCCAAAACAACACAGAACCATTTTGCAACTTCATTCATTGGTAATAATTAGCTTATTTGCTCAGCTGCTTAAGAACGATAGCTAAACTCTGGGACTGGGGCTACAACTTAGTGGCAGAATACCTCGCATTGCAAGCTAAAGGCCCTGGATTGGATCCTTAGCTAACCCCAAAGCTAACCAAAAGTGACTAAACTCTGAAGTTTAAAAAAGCCTGGTCAATTGAGTTGTTGCTTATATCAAGAAAATTCTCACATTGAATGGAAAAAATAGAAAGCGCACACAGCTGTTTGCTCAGGTTAGTAAGAATGGCATATATGGAGGAATTTTTGCTAGTGATTGTAGGTATATCACTGAATGAATCAACTGAGATTAGAGCACACAATGAACTCAGCACTTAATTTGCAAAAAGGAAGCCCTGGTTCTGTCCCTGGCATGGTCCTCTGAGCACAGAACCAGGAATAACATTTCCTGTGTCTTCTACTACCCCTGCCTTAAAGGATGTAGCCCAAAATACAAAATAAAGAAAAGAAAATCCCAAGCGGTAGGGATGAAAGTTGCCACAGTGAATGCATAGGACTGTATTGATATTCAGGAAACGCTGATGATGTTAAATTATCCTCAAGCCCTTCCTAAGGGGTATTCTAAGTATCAGTGGATGCAAAGTACATATTTACTGAACTTTCTCTGGAGATTTGGTAGGTGCCAGGAATCAGGATATTAAAATGTCAGTACTTGGTGAAAAGGCGATGTGCCTTAAAAAGCACAAGGAGAATGCTATGGGAATCAGATGTTGGGGTGAAAAGGAAAGAGGTGGAGCAGGGCAGGAGAGATAGGACAAGTGTTTGCCTCACACTTAGCCCACAGGTAAATTCCAGGATCCACATACGGTCCCTGAGTATCACCAGGAGTGGCCCAGAGCAGAGAGCCAGAAGTAATCCCTGAGCGCTGAGCCTAAAAAAGAATGGAGTAGCAGGACCTTGGCAGACTATACCCTCAACTGTGAAACTCACCTAATCCTTTTTTCGGTTTTAGAAATCACCTTTCCAATTACTCTATTTTTGTTATTAGGTTTGGGGGCCATACCCCGCAGTACTCAGGAGCTACTCCTAGCTCTGTGCTCAGAGGTCACTCCAGGAAGGACTGTGTGCATGGTAGTGGATGGGGTGGGGGGATGCTGCGGAGAGGTGCCTTCCGCCCCGTAATTACTGGGGCAAGAGCGATAGTACAGTGGGATCAATTTGCCTTGCACGCAGCTGACCGGGGTTCCGTTCCATAAGGTCCCCTGATCCCCACCAGAAGCAATTCCTGAGTGCAAAGCCAGGAATAACCTTTGAGCACTGCCAGGTGTGCCCCCAAGATAAAAAAAAAAAAAAGTAAAATCAGTCTTTCTTGTTTCCTTCCAGCCACTAGTTCAAAATTATAGCTCACAGCACTTCTCACAATCTACAATTGGTTCCTTTCTGCCGGGAATGAAGCCAGGGCCTCACACATAGTCATTGTTTAGTTATCGCTGCTATCGTATTGGTCTTTGGGCCACACCGGGCGGTCTTCAGGGTTTACTCCTGGCCTCTCTGTGCTCAGGGATCATTCCTGGTGATGCTCAGGGGATGGAGGATCAGATGCAGCGCCCGGACCCGGGCCGTGTGCAAGGCAAGCAGCCTCCCCAACAGGACTCTGCGGTCTCGGCTTTCTTACTTTTCACCCATTAGCCTTGAAACGGTGGAGCCTTGCGGGTGAGGGGTGGAGAGGAGAGGGCGACAGAGTGAGTGCTGAGGTCCGGACAGCGGGGTCTGAGGACTCCCCTCGCCCCTCAGCAAAACCTGCCTTGTTCGCACGGGAGGCGGGCTGGGCGTCAGGTATGCGCGCAGAGCAGGCGGTGGGATAACCGGACTGCCGGGGCCGGGGGGAGTGTCTGGCAGGGAAGGGCCAGGCACAGGAGCCAAGCGTGCTCCCACCTACCGGGGGGCTGGGGGGACCCTGGGGACGGGGAGGCGAGACATCCTTTGTTGCCACCTAAAGGGCCCGGTCCACTTCCCTCCAGCATCCCCCCTCTTCCCGCCTAGTCTGAACCGCAGCCCCTGGGAGCCCGGGGCATCCCATAAACTCCCGCGGCCCGGGTGGAGGAGGCCCAGCCGCGGGGTAGGAGCCGCCCCACTCCCCTCCACTCCCCAGGCGCGGGGACCGTTAACCGCCCGCGGCGCAGGGCGCGGTCGCCGCCCCTCGCCCCGCGGCTCCCGCCCCGCCCCGCCCCGCTCTCCTGCCGCGGTCACCCCATCCATCCCGCGGCCGCCGCCGCCAATCAGCGCGCGGCAGCGTCCCATCGGCGCGCGGCGGCGACCAATCAGCGCGCGGCCGCGGCGCCGCATGTAGCCAGGGGGCGGGGCCTCGGGCGCCGGGCGTTCTCCCCTTCCCGCTTCCCCTCTCCAGCCGCGCAGGGTCACTCCCGGGCAATGACCGGACCTTGTCCTCGGCCTCGGCGCGCTGGGGACTTGGGGGTGAGGGGCGGGGAGGCGCCGGTGGGGAGGGAGAGAGAGAGAGTGCAGCCTTGGAAAAAGAGCCTTGGCTTCCCCGTGCCTCCTCTGACCCCCTGTGATCCCGAGCGTGGAGCATCCCCCAGACCCCCGCGTGGGGAATGCCGGGCAGGGCACTGGGTGGGTCTGCGGGGTGCGCGGAGAAAAAAGATACGGTACAGCCGGAAAACATGTTCCCCTGACCCCTTCAGCCCAGTGCCCAGGGCAGAAGCTCCAGAGAGGTGCTGACCCCTTACTCATATTCTTATTTGGCGAATCCATGAATTAGCCATGCAGTATGAACTTGGTTAAAGCTTGGCTGAGCTGCCCGGAGTGGGCGAGGTCCAGAAAGCTGCACCTCGCTGGGAATGTAGTTTAGAGGTAGAGCACTTGGCATGCAGTGAAGCTCTGGGTTCATTTCTGGCCCTGGGGGTGGGGGGCGGGGGAGGGAGTTGCTTCTCCTGCCTGGTGCTGTGGGAGAAGGCAGTTGGAACAGAGAAAGGACCACTAAGTAAATGATGGTTGGATGGGAGATGTGTGCTGAAAGTAGAGAAGGGCCAAACATGATGGCCTCTCAGTATATATTGCAAACCATAATGCCGCAAAGTAGAGAGTGAAAAAGAAAGTGCCTGCCATAAAGGCAGAGGGTGGAGTAGGATAGGGGTGGCAGGAGGAATCTGGAGACATTGGCAGTGGGAAATGTACACTGGTGGAAGGATGGGTGTTTGATCATACTATGAAACTCAGTCATAAAAGCTGTGTATCACAGTAATTCAATAAAAATTAAATTAAAAAAAAAGTTGCCTCTGTTTATTTTGAGCCACACCCAACCATGCGCAGGGCTTACTTCTGGTTCTCAGCTTAGACTCTTATATGATAATAGGGATGGAACCCGAATAGGCCACATGCAAGGCAAATGCTTTAAGCTGGACTATTTGGCCCTTGTTGCTCCTGCTGATGTTGAAATGATACTATGTTTTGGTTTTTGAGTCACACCCAGGGATCAGAAGCTTCTCGGGGCTGTGTTCTTGAGGGACCAGCTATGTTCTTGAGGGACCATGCCTTAGCAGGGATTAAACTGAACCCCAGCCTCCTGCTTGCGATGCACTCCAAGCCTTTGAGCTCTCTGGTGTTCTGTTTACATTTCGTATCCACACAAGCTATCTGATAATGAAGCTATCTTTGTCACTGTATTTCACAAGTGGGCACACCCTCCATATCTTCTCACCAGAAATAAAATTGATGCATTTTTTTTCTGGGCGCTGAGGGCACCCTTCCTCCTTGCCTCTAGCTTCCTTTAAAAAAAAAAAAAACTAACAAATTAAGAAGCCAGAGAGATGGTACAGCATGTAAGATACTTGCCTTGCCAGGGGCCACCTGGGTTTGATCCCTGGCATCCATAAACGGTTCCCTGAACCCAACGGGGAGTGATCCTTCACCAGCACCAGCAGGTATGCCCCCCCCAACAAAACCCCAAAGCAAAACCTAACAAATTAGGTGGGAGATGGGTTCCCTGAACCCCTCCAGAGTGATGCTTGAGCACAGAACCTGGAGGAAGCCCTGAACATCACAAGGCTGCTGAAACTGCCTCCCATCTCCCCAAGCCCTAAGTGCAATTTGATGGTAAACTACTCTTTTCACTTTTTAATTCACTCCCTCCCAATTAGTCAGCAGGAATTGGTATTATCACCCATCTTAGATTTTAAAGCAGGCTCAGAGACTAATCAAGGCAAGGTCCAGCTTTGTAAGTGATAACATTCCAGCCCTTTCCATACTTCTTTCCCCCAGATGGGGAACTTTCAATCCTCAGGCGAGGGAGGGAGGAAGGGGGAGAAGGAGAAGGAGAGGGAGAGTGAGAGGGAGAGGGAAAAGGAGAGGGAGAGAGGGAGAGGGACAGAGTGAGAGACAGAAAGAAACCCAGGGCTTTTGCAGTCTTTGAATTAAGGACTGTGTGTGGCCACGTGAAAGTACATCTTGAGGAGAGGCTTGCATTCCTTGAGAACTCTGCTAAGTCCATAGTTTTTCATGCCAAAACTTTGAAGAGTAAAAGACTTTCTTGAAGCTCAGAAATGTCAGGTCACTATGGGCTGATGCTTCTCATAACCCTTGCCTGACCCGAAGCAGCTACATAGTTAAGTGTTGCCAGCCCAGATGCTGGAGGACTGCCCACATCTTGTTTGGGGACTTCAGTCTTTGTGGCAGAGCCCAGAACAGTTGGATCAAAGACAGAGTTAATTAGGTAACAGAATGCTTGAGAGTGGGGGGTTGGGAGAAGTACAAAATTCTGTTCAGACTTTTAATATAATCGGATTGAGCAGATTGGCTGGATAGATCTGCTCCATGCTTTGGGTACACAAAGATGAGTGAGATAATTTTCCTGCCTGCTGGAAAAGATTACGGTGGGGGAAAGTGCTTAGTTGAGTGTGTGATTACCGGGCTGGAAGAACTAGTGTAGTGGCTTGGAGCACCTGCCCGACAAGTACATATGTGGTCAGGAGTTCAAATCCTGAGGTTTGCATGTGTGCCTTATCTTGGAAATTTTTCTATCTGGAATCCCCAGTGCCATATATCTGGCAGTGAGCACCACAACTAACAAAGATGTGTGAGGTTCAAAGATGTAGCTCAGTGGTAAGACATGAACACCAACATTGTCCCAAAAAGTGTGAGCACCATGTCCCGGAAGTGTGAGCTGTTGAGTCAGTGTGAGTACTGTAGCTCCTTGGAAGGGCACAACCATCACCACAACCATAAATCTGTGTGCCTCAACTAAGGGTGCTTGCTCCAGCAAATACATGTGTGAGCACCACAACTAAAGGAGGCAAAGTCTCAGTGCACTCAACATGCCTGAGTGTGTAAGCATCGCAACCAGGTGCGTGGACCCACGCGAACACCACTGGGAAAAACTTGTGCAAGTTCCACAGGTAGGTATGTGCGACCCCCAGTCGTTGCAGCAACTTCATCGTCATCATCATCCACAATCAAAGAAAGGGGTAGAGGCCCTACCAGGAAGAAATAGTGACTAGGGAAGGAAGGCAGCACTTACAATGACAGTGATTAAATATTAGATAAAGATGATGCTAGATGTGCTGAGTTTTCGTTTTAGTTTTGTCTTTTGAGGAACCAACCCCCCAAGAGGTGCTCAGAAGACTCAGGGACCCCATTGGCAATTCCAGCCAACTGGTTCAGTGGGTCCATGCAAGGCCCCCAGGACATGATGCTGTGGTGCCAGGGACTGGGGGGGGGGGGGGTGTCTCTGGAGCTGCGCCGTGCAGTGCTGGGGGGAACCATGTGATGCTCAGAATTCAACCCAAGCTGAGCACATGCAGGGGATTCACCCTAACTGCTCTGCTATCTGCTGGCCCCAGATATACTGAATTTTGACTGAGCAGCGGAGTCAAAATACAGAGGAAGGAAAGGAAACCAGTGAAGGCTTCTGGTCGAAGAGTCAGGCCTTTTTTTTCACCTAAGCCAGAGTGGTCTTAATTTTACTTTTTTTTGTGCTATGGATTGAACCCAGGGCTTCATGCATGTGAGGCATGTGAGCTACCACTAAGCCATTTCTCTGGTCCAGAGTTATCTTTCAAAAGCAATTGGGGCCGTGGGAGAGAGCTCAAAGGGCTAATGTCTAGGCTTTGCATGTTACAGACCAGGACTTCCAGTACTACCTGGAGTACAGTACTGATGCAACCCAAACCTTTCTTCTGCCTGAAAATAATGGCCAGAAACATAGCTGAATGTCGAGGGGTGTGTACCTGGATGCTTAGGGACCCTTGTTTGCTCTTTACATTGCATGACTTCCCAAGGGACTCAGCCGACCCCAGTGACCCCCCAGCACTGCCTTATTAGTTCTACCAGTGAACTAGTTGGCTCTCTACTGATGTCCTAGAAGTCCCAAAGCACCATTGGGAAACTGCGCCCCCACCCCCACCCCCTGCAAAAAATGGGGAGGGGGAAGAAATGCCAATACAGCACTTTTATGCATTTTTAATAGTTTCCCTGTCACACTTGGTCCAAGCATTTATTGCCACGTAAAAATATACATGAAGGCACTGGAGAGATAATGCAGGCAGTACAAGAGAGTAGCTTGCAAGGGGCTGACCCAGGTTCTACCCCTGGCATCACTTATGGTCCCCTTCCAGGAGTGACCCCTGAGCACCACCAAGTGTGGATCATCACTCTCCCTGTGCCCCCCCCCCACACACACACAAAGACATGCAGGAGGGCTGGAATGTGGCTCAAGAATGTAGAATTCACACCCCTTATATGTGAGGCCCTGAGTTTGATCCCTGTCACTCATGTTTCCAGCTCTGCTGGGTATGGCTCTAGTGGTCCCCAATTGTCAAAGGCTGTGGCTCCTATTTTAAAAAGACAGAACAAAATAGTAACGAAGACCTTCGTGATTTGAGCCTTGCTTGGCCGCAGGCCTCTGGGGTGTGCACTCACCATTGTCCCTGGAACTCATCCCTGTTCCTCAGAGATGAGACCTTTTCTGCGCTATCACTTTACTCCCCGCTCCCCACTTTGTACCACTGCTCCCAGCTCTTCTGCCTCTTTATCTCAGCTTCAGTTCGCATTCTCAGATCACCTTCCTGTAAGTTGTCAAAACTCATTAAATCCTGGGGCTGGAGCGATAGCACAGCGTGTAGGGTAGCCTTGCACTCGGCCAACCTGGGTTTGATTCTCAGCATCCCATATGGTCCCCTGAACACCACCAGGGGTAATTCCTGAGTGCAGAGCCAGGAGTAACCCCTGTGCATCACTAAGTGTGACCCAAAAAGCAAAAGAACAAAAACAAAATCAAAACCTCATCAAACCCTTTCCCCCTCAACATAACTTACCAATGTTGTAAGATTTTTTAACAACATTGTAAAAATCCTAAACCTCTTAATAAAAATCCTAAGTTTTTATTTTGCCTTTTATTATTAAGCCCCTTACTAAAAATCCTTAGTTTTAATTTGCTTTTAATTATTAGGCCAGACCTGGTGATGCTCAGAGCTTAGTTCTAGCTCTTTGCTTAGGGATCACTCCTGGGAGTACTCGGACGACCATATGCAGTGCCAGGGATCACAAATGCAATGGCTGCTGCATGCAGGGCAAGACTTCGATTCCTATATATCTTTCCAGTTTCTTTTTGTCCTTTTTTTTTGGGGGGGGTATGGAGGGAGGGAGGCACACTACTCCCAGCTTTGTGGTAAGAGCTACTCCCAGCAGTGGTCAGAGAACCCAAGCCACCTACATGTAAAGCATATGCTCAACTCAAGCTATCTCCCTGCTCTTGCTTTTGTTATTTTTGTCGTTATCTCTGTGATATGTCTGTCTTTGATTATACTTTCATTCTCCATACATTTCATTTTACAAATTTATTTTTGGTTTAGGGGCCACCCCTTGTGGTACTCTGGGCTTGCTTCTGGCTCTGCACTCCGGGAGGGGCTCAGGGGATCATATGGAGTGCCAGGGCTAGAACCAGAGTTGGTTATATGCAAAGCAAGCACCCTTTGGCCCCAGTTTTTTTTTTTAAGCTTTTGAAGGGCAAGGACTTTATTTGGGAGGAGGCGGGGGCTTAATTTTGTTCACTGCAGCATCTTTACTGAGCAGAACACTGTCTGGATATATATAGTAGGTACTGGTAGATGTATGCTAACTAATTTGTCACATATATTGTCAAATGCTATAGGAAATACTTGCAGTCTTGAAAATTACACTGTAAAATTATGCATTAAAAATTTGGGCTATACGCTCGTGGCCCCAGTTTTATGAGAAATTATAGTGTGTATTTACTTGTACAACTTTTGGTATTTTTTTTATGGGGTGGGGGCACACCTGGCAGTACTAAGGGTTTTCTCCCAGATCTGCACTCAGGAATCATTCCTGGTGGTCTTGGGGGACCATATGGGATTTGGAGATAAACTTAGCTTGGCTGCATGCAAGGCAAACGCTTCCCCGCTATACTGTCTTTCTCCTCACAATCAATTGTTTTTGTATCTGTGGACCTCACCTGTTGTTGGGCTTTGTGAAGACATTATCCTTCTATTCTGTCCAGTGGTTTATGCAATCTTTAGCACATTGTCAGTAGCACTGTAGAACTGTTGTCCCATGCTTGAGCAGGAACCAGTAATGTCTCCAGTGTGAGACTTGTTGTTACTGTTTTTGGCATATCAAATACACCACAGATAGCTTGCCAGGCTCTGCCGTGCAGGCGGGATACTCTCAGTAGCTTGCCAGGCTCTCTGAGAGGGACAGAGGAATCGAACCCCAGTCAGCCACATGCAAGGCAAACACCCTACCCGCTGTGATATTGCTCCAGCCCTAATTAATTATCAGTAAATGGCTAAAATCATGATCAGGAAAAGTAGGTCTGGATTACATGTTGGGAAAAAGTGGAGATAGGTAGAATAAGGTAGGATGGTACATATTGTGGAACTAGAGAGAGAAATTTTGACTCAATTGATTAGACTTGTACAGTTCATAATGTTTTGTGTGTGTATGTGTGTGTGTGTGTGTGTGTGACATCCAATATTGTTGATTATGGAAGCCACGAGGCAAATGTAATCACTGTGCACCAAAATTTGACTGTGCAACTGGACTTGATATTCTAAATACAGCAATAATCCAGTAGGTTGTACAGGGTCAGGCTTGAGAGGTGGTTGAGAAAATGAAGACAATGGCAGAGGGGAAGGTCACCATGGTGGTGGGATTGATATGGAATACTGATTGCCTATTACAAATGCATCACGAACAACTTTGTAAACCACAGTGTTTCAATAAAGTGGGAGCAGCTGCTTCTCCCGGAAGGGAGCATAACATGAGACCCCCATAACCATGCCACCAAACTTCACATCAAGTTGTTTCACACAGGGCGCCCCAGAGAGGGGTGGGTGAGAGCCCTCCCTGCCCCCAAGGGACCCAGCTCTGGCAGTCGAAAAATTCCACAACCCAACCGCCGCCACGCTCAAGGCCGCTTCCAACATCCTTGGGCCAAGCCTCACATATAAGTAAACATATTCCTGGACACAGATAGAAGGAGGGCAGAAAACAAGAAGGCTCTCATTTTTAACTTCTAACAGTCAATCTGCTTTCAGAATAGAAACAGTAAATAAAGGAGTAGACATTTCAAAAGATTGGTAGGACCCAGGTCTAAGAAATCAAATGAAAGGATGGGGCCAGAGGGATTGTACAGGGGTACAGCTCTTGCATTGCATGCAGCCAACCTGGATTTAATTTCTGGCACCCCATATTTTCCTCAAAGCCCAGACAGGAGTATTCCTAATTGCAGAGCCAGGAGTTAAGCCCTGAGCATAGTGCGATGTGTATATACAGGTACGAAAGTTGTACTTGTTTTCTCAAATAGAGGTGTATAGCTAGTCACTCATTTTAGATCTTTGGAGCGATAGCACAGCAGGTAGGATGTTTGCCTTGCACACGGACAACCCGGGTTCGATTCCTTTGCCCCTCTCGGAGAGCCTGGCAAGCTACCAAGAGTATCTTGCCCTCATGGGCAGTGCCTGGCAAGCTATCTGTGGCATATTTGATATGCCAAAAACAGGAACAAGAAGTTTCACAATGGAGACGTTACTGGTGCCCGCTCGAGCAAATTGATGAGCAACGGGATAACAGTGACAGTTACTTATTTTGCAATTAAAAAATTTTTATTGCTTTTTTTGGCTTTCTGGCCTCACTCAGGGGTTACTCCTGGCTCAATGTTCAGAGGTCACTTCTTGCTGTAGACCATGAGGTCGTCCCAGGGATCAAGTCTGGGTATTCTGCCTGCAAAGTCAAAATTCCAGTCTAGTGGCCTTTCTCCAACTCTACTTTTTTCTTTATTTTTCTTGAGTCATACCAAACAGTGCTCAGGCTTACTCCTGGCTCTGTGCTCAGGACCCACTCCTGGTGATGATGCTCAGGGGACCATATGAGATGCCAGGGATTGAACATCAGTCAGATATAAGCAAGTGCCCTACCCACTGTACTCTCTCTTGAGCCCACAACCCTGTGTTTTACTTAAAAAAAAATTTTTTTTTCAGTATTACAAAAATTTTTAAAGATATCTGTGACTTTCTCATGATCTCTCTATTAAACAAAGTAGCCCGGGGAAGCTGGGGAGGAGAGCAGTACCTGTGATGAAGCTTCACTGTTTTCTGTAGTGGCAGGGGAGGTGCTTCTGAGGCGAGAAGGTAGCAGCAGACAGTGATGGAGTCCAGAATTTCGGAATCGGCAGATGTTATTTATTAAGAAATGCCTGAGTGGGCGGAGATGGCCTGCACAAGAAGGGCTTAGTTTGTGGCTGAAGCAGGAAACTGTCCAGGGATGATATTTCCTCCAGCGTAATAGATAAGCTTGGCAGAGAGCCCAGTGTGATGTTCTCTAATTGTTGAGGGCTCAGATGAATGCTGCGTGTGAAAGATCCCTCTTACCTGAGGTGAGCGGCTCAGGTGAGGCGGAGGAGAGGTCAGCTAGCCCAGATTTCAACATGTTCACGGGGAAGTTTTCCCGTCTGCTCTGATCTCTAGAAATTCTCCTAGCAGTGCTGTATAGTTTATCTTTTAGTATTTTTTAAAATGTGATTTTGGTTTTGGGGACCACACTTGGCAGTGCTCAGGGCTTTCTCCCGACTCTGTGCTCACAGATCATTCCTGGCGGTGCTCAGGAGACCAGATGGGGTGCCAGGATTGACCCGGAGTGTCGGCCGCAATTAAGATACACACCTTACCTCCTACCCTATGTCTCCAGCCCCATAATTACCTTTGATACAAAACCACAACGGATCATCTATGGGGGCTCCCCAACACCTCAGCCACCAAAACCTGCTCCTCTAAAATTGCTCCGTTACCACTTCAAGCATGTGGCACATGATGAGAGACACTTGACCCACTCTTCTTCTGTTATTGTTTTGCTGTTTGTGAGTTCCACAGTTGCCTAGACACCTGGCACCTAGTGAGCACTGGCAGGAACCGGCAGTGGAGCTAAGGCCAGAGGGAAGAAACAAAGGGACAATGGTCAGTCTAGCTGATCCAAATCTTCAGGGAGGCTGGAGTGAGGTGGATCTGGGCAAAATTGTTGCAGGTCTTGTGAGCTCTCAGGAGACTGAACTCTCTGGACATCTGGGTCTGGCCCAGCACATTCTCGTAGGCGCCCCAGTTTCTGGCTAGAACACATGCTCCAGCCTGCTCAGAACGCTGTGAGCCCCCCACCTTCCTCATTAGGGGTCAGTGTTTTGTAGTGCTGAGGATCATCTCTCTCTCTCTCTCCTCTCTCTCTCAACCAAACAAAAATCATAAAACAGTCCGTTGCTAGACCAACTGTCCATATAACATGGTTGCAGGGATGGTATCAAAGATACATTTTTAGGGAGCAGCTGTGCACGAAACGGCCCCTCTGCGCCTTAAAGACTATGATCCGGGAGGTCTACTAACCCATTTTGGCACCCAGCGGCTTCTTATAGAAATGCATCTAGACTGTGAACTGAGTTAAAATAACAGAAATCCAAAACGGCGCAGGTGCGCGAGCTCATATAATCTTCATTCTCAGCAATGGAAAACAAATTATCAAATGATGCCTTTTCAGCAGGTTTGATTGTTGGGGGAAAACTCCAAATAATAATAGTGAGTTATCTGTTGAAATATTGAATGTATTCAAAGTATAGAGAGAATAAAGTGTAGATCATTAGCCACTCAGGTAGGGGGGTGGGTGTGGGAGGGGGGTATATTGGGGTTCTTGGTGGTGGAACATGTGCACTGGTGAAGGGATGGGGGTTTGATCATTATATGACTGAGACTTAAACCTGAAAGTTTTGTAACTTTTTTCACGGTGATTCGATAAAATAAAAATTTTAAAAATTAAATTAAATTTTAAAAAAGATACATTTTTATTTTTAATTCCATTGGTCAACTGTATAACATGGCCATAAAAATGGACAATTTTCAAAAACTGAGGTAACATTGCAGGCTAATGTTCTAGTTCAGATGTGCATTGTTAAAAATCAGCTGTCCTCGGGTAGGGCGTTTGCCTTGCACGCGGCTGACCCGGGTTCAATTCCCAGCATCCCATATGGTCCCCTGAGCACCGCCAGGAGTAATTCCTGAGTACAGAGCCAGGAGGAACCCCTGTGCAATGCCAGGTGTGACCCAAAAAGCAAAATAAAATAAAATAAAATAAAAATAAAAATCAGCTGTCCTTTAATATTTTCTAATCCAAATTCTCACATCCAAACTATGGTGTAAAAATTCTAATTTATGGGACTGGGTAGTGGAGAGATTAAGACCTAAGTCAATTCTAGCCCCCACATCACACATCCCCTAAGCACTGCCAGGAGTGACTCCATGACAGTCGGGAGTAAACCCTGGAGACTGCTGGGTGTTGCCTAAAAACCAGAAATAAAGAAAAAGTGTCCTCGATGAGACTGTATCCCCTCAAAAATCAAATCGTGGAGAGGAATTTGCTTTATAGATTTTACAACTGCATTCCTAAAGTACATCATGACACTCGAGTATATTTTGTAGAAGGTCAGTTCTAAGAAGTTAGCTTCTGTACTCACTAAGGCATTCCATGGTCGTGACTGCTTTTGGAAAAGTTAGAGAGAGTCACTTGAAAATCAAAGTCCCTCTCTGGCCAGAATTTCTTCCTTTTTCCTTCTCTATGTTTAACATACAGATTCAACCCCAGGGCCCACACCTGGGAGGCAAATGGTTGGCTGCAAAGTCACATGCTCAGCAGGCCAGAATAATTGATTTAGGCAAGGAACTCGGTAAGCAGAGCTCACACCCATGTGTGAGGCATTAGATTTGATCCCTAACTGCAAAACAATGACCCCTAAAATTGTTTTTTTGTAAGCTGGTAACAGCTTTTTAGGGAAATGAAAGGCCCTGGAGGGGAGAAATGCTCATTGTTGGGATGAACCAGGAAGAGGCTGGGGCTTAGGGACAGGGCACAGGCCTTGGTAGGATCAGTCTCCAGCACAGAGTGGGGGGTGGGGGGAGAGGGGAGGGAGGAAAGGTGTTGCCCCCAAACAGCAGACTACTCGAAAAATCTGTATTTGATATTAGCAATTTTCCTTGTTCATCTGATTCATTTGTTCTTACCTATAATGCCAGAAAAAAACTTTTTTTTAAAATAAAAGGTGCCAAGGGATTAAGAGATACCTAAATTTTATATAAATATCAAGGTTTTTGAATCTTTGGGATGATTCCAGGAGATGTGTACTGGTGTACATTTGTGAATATTTTGTCTGTATCCTAAATTGTTACGCTGTGAGCATTTCTAGGTTCTAAAATTTACAAAAACATTACTAGTTTTTCATGAGAGAGGTTACTGGTTACAGTTGTGTTGTTGCTTTATTCATTTTGTGTATTGACAAATTTAACCTCCCCCCCCTCACACACGCACACCCAGTATCCAGTAGATACTGTGATTAGAAGCCTTCAGGGGTAGACTCAGGAATAAGCCCTGGGCCAGGTGTGGCTCCAAAATCAAAACCAAAACATTAAATTCAAAAAATCCCAAACACCTGATCCTGGGGCCAGAGAAAGAGCACCGGTGGGGCACATGTCTTCTGCAGCCCTGGTTTCATCTCTTGCGCCACACAAGATCCCCTGAGCACCTCCAAGAGTCACTTAGCACAGAGTTAGGAATAACCTCTGAATTCCAAAGTTAACCAACCAAATAAAACCCAGGGGCCAGAGTGACTGTTCAGTGGGTAGAGCATTTGTCTTATACATGTTGACCCAGGTTCAATCCCCGGCATCCCTTGTACTCTGCCAGAAATGATCCCTGAGCTCGGAGCCAGGAGTAAGCCCTGAGCATCCCTGGGTGTGTCCTCCTCCAAAACAACAAACCCAAATGCCTAAACCTCCCTTCTAAATACCCGTTGTCATCCCAAACCAAACAGAAACCCACCCCTGAACACGGTGACAATCAGCTATAGGTTACTGCACCCAGTGTCAGAGTAGACCACAGAGATTAGATCCTACAGCTCTGGATTCTAGGAACTTTCACTTGGGGAATGTCAAAAGCATATTTAAGACAAAAGGGGACTAGGAGCAAAAGAAAAATGTATGTTATCTCATAATGATGTCGGTGGGCCCCACGGGTGACTTCCGTGAAGCAGAGAGGAGAAAGATGTCACTTTCTCCCCAGCCACTTCTACCACCTGGGACCCAGAGTTACTGGGTTCTTGTCTTCGCTCGCGGAAAAGAATTTCAGGAGTAGACAAGCAGTGAAGTAACAGATTTTATTTAGAGGTTTCTGAGGGAAGGAGGAAGGGATAAGTGGAAAGGAAAAAACAGTAGGAGTAACACACTCAAGAGCGAACGCGGGCTTCTCCAAGGGTGGAGGAAGCTCTACACACATCCTAGCACTGGACATGAAAGCATGAAAGTACACATCTCAAGGGGGGAGATGCGGGCGACACATGTGCTTGGGCACCACATGTGCTAGGCCACGTGGGCACAACCAGCACATGGGCTCAGGCAGCATATGCGCTCACTTCCTTTGTTCAAGGTGTCTTATAGGGTCTCTTCAACCTGCCCCCACGTGGGGGCTTCTTCCCAGGTAAAAGTCCGTTGCTAAGGAGGTTACCAGGGAGGTTGGGAGTGGTGATGGTCTTCTTTAGGCTGGATCACATTTTAATCAGATTAAGGGAGAGGTCGAGGGAATTTGAGGAACTTCATGGGGAGGGGTCCAACCTCCTCAGGGTCTGCTGAAGGTCTTATCAGGTTTATTTTCTGTATCCACAAGGTGGGTTAGTCTCAGGATTCTCCTTCCCAGAGACTTTGTTAATCTGTTTCATTGACAAGGGCCTTTCCCTATCTACCTACCTACATCAATAACACCTAAGGACAGTAGAGACAAGGGCCAGGAGGTTTGCTCTACGGTTGGAGCATGAGCTAGGGAGAAGGCAGCTGGGATAGAGAAGGGATCACTAAGTGAATGATATTTGGAAGGATTGCTCAGGATGGGAGATGTGTGCTGAAAGTAGATAAAGGACCAAACACAATGGCCTCTCAGTAGTTGTATTGCAAACCATAAGGCCCCAAAGTAGAGAGAGAAAGAGTAAGAAGGAAATTGTCTGCCATAGGGACAGGGGGAGGGGTTGGATTGGGGGTGGTGGTGGAGGAATACTGGGGGCATTGATGGTGGAAAATGTACACCGGGGCTGGAGTGATAGCACAGCGGGTAGGGTGTTTGCCTTGCACGCGGCCAACCGGTTCAATTCCCAGCATCCCATATGGTCTCCCGAGCACCACCAGGAATGATTCCTGAGTGCAAAACCAGGAGTAACCCCTGAGCATCGCCGGGTGTGACCCAGAAAGCAAAAAAAAAAAAAAAAAGTACATTGGTGGAGGGATGGAAACTCAATCACTAAAGCTTTGTAACTATCTCACAGTGATTCAATAATTTAAAAAGATAAAAAAGAAAAATTTGTCTAATCTCTTCCCTGACAACTGACGAAACAGGTCTAGCATTGCAGAGTCCTCACTCGAGTTATTTTATTTATTTTAATTTTATCTATTTGTATTGCATCACCATGAGATAGAGCATTACAAAGCTGTTCATGATTGCATTTCAGTCATATGATGTTCCATCCCTCCACCAGTGTAAGTTCTCAGCAGTTGTGTTCCCGCAGTGTTCCCAGTTTCCCTCCCACCCCTTCTAGCCAACCCCTCACCCCTGCCTTCCTCTATGGCTGCTCCTCTCTTTTCTCTCTCTCTGTTTCTCTGTCTCTCTCTGTCTCTCTCTGTCTCTGTCTCTGTCTCTGTCTCTGTCTCTCTCTCTCTCTCTCTCTCTCTCTCTCCTTCTCTCTCCCCCTCTCATTTTAGGCATTATGGTTTGCAATGAAGGTACTGAAAGGTTGCCATATATGTCCTTTTACCTACTTTCAAAATTCAGTTCTTGTCCAGGGGCTGGAGCGATAGCCTTGTATGGGTGTTTGCCTTGCATGCAGCCAACCCTGGTTCGAATCCCAGCATCCCATCTGGTCCCCTGAGCACCCCCAGGAGTAATTGCTGAGTGTAGAGCCAGGAGAAACCCCTGTGCATTGCCAGGTGTGACCCAAAAAACAAAAAACAAAACAAAACAAAACAAAAAACAAAAAAAAAAACCCAAAAAGCTCAGTTCTTCTCCAGAGCGATAATTTCCAACTAATATTGTTATAATGGACCCTCCTCTAACTTAACTAATCACTCTAGTCATTTTAAATAACCTCACAGTGCTGGTCTTGTCTCTAGGCTGTCAATTCAAGGGCAGGGCATGCCTCTTATGCCCACAGCTTTCCCTGGTGTCTATGCCTGCCAGGGACAGTGTGGGTATCCATTCAGTGCTTCTTGGCTTTCCTTACATTCATGTAGACTGTGTCTCTTGACATCTGTTCCCTTTCAATAGGTGGTTAGTTTTTTACTATACAGTATTCTAGGTTCATAGGGGACAAGGAAATAAAAACAAACAATCCCTGCCCTTGGCACTGGAGAGATAATATAGGGGTGAGGTACTTGCTTGTCTTGTATCCTGCAGACCCCAGTTTGAATCCCTGGCACCATATCTGATATCCCCTGAGCACCATCATGGGTCACTCCTGAGCACTGCTGGGTGTGCTGCTTCCCTTCTTTTCCAAATCCCTTTGCAAATTTGAAATGTAGAATCAATTTTGAGGTTTTCCAGGTGTTTGAAAGCTCCGTGATATCTATAGTATTGTGTGTCTACTTCTGGCTTTAGTTATTCTGTACTCTTGTTGCTAAAGATAGGCATTACATGTTTTGTTCTTATGATGCCAGATACCCAATATAGGGCCTCACATGGAAGGTAAGTGCTTTACTGCTAAGCTATATCCCAGAGCCCTAGCTATGCATGAATGTGAATAGCTTAAGTTTCAGATACTTCATGTCCTTTTTTAGAGTTGAGGGACAACATCCAGCTGTGTGCAGGATTCACACCTGACTCTGTTCTCAGGGATCACTCCCTGGAGGTGCCCAGGCAACCAAATGGGGTGCTGCCTAGGGTCTAACCCAGGATGGCCATGTGCAAGGCAAGCACCCTACTGCTGTACTCTCTAGCTCCCTTCACCACCCTTTTACCTTTCCTTATTTCCTACCATTCATTTTCTGGAAAATACCCAGAAGTGTTTGGGGACTACTCCAGGCTCTCTGCTCAGCAGTGCTCAGAGGACCATGGAGTACTGAGAATTGAACCAAGACCTGTGGCAAGTAAACTATGTACTCTGTCCTTGGAGCCATCTCTCTGACCATAATCTCTCCGTTAAACATCATTGCAAATCATTGCAAATAAATATAAGTTTTATAACTTGAGGTAACTGTCTGGGCAAAGACAGGGTATTGCAAATGTGTAATGCAAGTGTTAAGAGTTGGGGAATAATAAAGGCAGTCAGTGTTTGGAACCAATTAGCTGCACAGTAAGAAAAGTTGGCATGAGATCAGAGTAAAGAACCCTGAGTAAAGCCATTAGGTTTGGGTAACAGAATGTTCTGCAGAAGAAAACGAGATTTTCCTGAGTTTGATGGTAGCCTGATTGGAGAGAAGGATGTTCTCTGCTATGAAATAATGACAGCAAAATAAGGGAGATGAGGGAAGAGAAACTGCTGAAAACAATAGAACTAGAAACAATAGAACTCAGTGACTGATGGAAAGAATGTGTGAGGATGAGAAGGAGGCATCTCAGGGCTGGAGAGACAACTAAAAAGGCTGAATGTGTGCTTAGTATATGGGAGACCCAGGTTCATTCCTCATCATGATGTGGCCTCTCACTAACATCATCAGAAGTGACCCCTGAGTAGCTCCTATCTCCCTCCAAGTATCACTGAGTCTATAACACACACACACACACACACACACACACACGCACACACACACACACAGACACACAAACACAGTGTCGTGGATTTTGTTGAAGTTAATAAGCATAGAAAATTCAAGGCAAGGTCTAGAGAGGGAAGCAATGGGCCAACTGCATGCTTTGCATGTGAGAGGCCTGGGTTCAGTGCCTGGCACCATATGGTCCCATGAGCACTGCTGGGAATCAGCCCTGATCACAGACCTTGTACACCACTGGATTGGCCCAAAATAACAAAAGCAAAACAAAACTCAAAAACCCAACCATTGCCTCTTGGGAGGCCAACACTTCAGCTAAGGTCAAATTGCATACCAGTCCCAGTCCTTTCAGACATGGACTATGAGTTTTATTGTTTCCTATTCAATTTACTCATGTGTAGTTTTCCTTTTTCTTTGCATAACAAGAAGTTGCTCCCATCTTTCATGTTTTTTCCAATTCTTTAATATTGCCTGAGTTTCTGTTGGCTCCCTTTATTTATTTATTTGTTTATTTATTTTTGGTTGCAGATATAAACTTAAAAATAATTTTATATTCTATTTATTTATTTTTTAGTGATTTTGTCTCATCTCTCGTCTTGGTCATCTTGCCTCGGTCAATTGAACACATAACACTTTTTTTTTTTTGGCTTTTTGGTCACACCCAGCGATGCTCAGGGGTTACTCCTGGCTCATGCACTCAGGAATTACTCCTGGCGATGCTCAGGGGACCAAATGGGATGCTGGGAATCGAACCTGTGTCGGCCGAGTGCAAGGCAAACACCCTACCCTCTGTGCTATCGCTCCAGTCCCCATCACACTGTTTTTGACACTGGAGAAGAACTATTCCTTGGGACATGCGACAGTAGAGGTGTCAGTGATGTCGGTGTCCTTTTCAACATGAACTTGGCCATGAGCATTGACTCATTCAAATGCCTAACAACCTGAATCAGATGTTTACATTTGAATAGATGTGGCTCCTTGCCAGCAGTTTCTATCTTCATCGTTTACACACCAACATCCATCTATGACAAAGAAGAAATTGAGAAGTTCTACATGGAGCTGGAGAACTTCTATAAAGAAGACCACACCTTCTACAAGGTCATTGTCAGCAATTCTAACGCCAAGATAGGACCTAGAAGGTCATCCAAAGAACTCCACATCAGGACTCATGGCCTAGAATGAAATGAATAGGGTGAGAGACTGTCTGAGTTCATCATGTTGACCAAGACCATCCATGCTAACTCACAGTTCCAGAAGGCCGAATCTAAATGCTGGACATGGGAGTCTCCTGGTGGACAGTTCCACAACAAAATTGACCACATCATATTCAATCGACGGTTTTTCCTGACTGATGTTGCTGTTGTCCCAAAATTCTAAACAGGATCAGACCACCGTCTCTTTCATGTGAAATTCTACTTCAAGGAGTGGGGAGAAAGGGCTGCAAAGTTTAAGAAGAGAAGTCCCAGAACTACCACCAACTGGAGCTCTTTGGCACTACTGCAGCAGTATGGGATGATGCTGTTGTTGACAATATCAACGAGGAATACAATTGACTGGTTCAGCACCCCCATGATTGTGCGAAGAATGCAGAGAGATAGAAAGACACAAAAAAGTGGCCTGTCTTCGGAAATTCTCTAGCTCATTTGCCAACATGGTCTGGTGTGAGCCTAAGCCAACCACAAGCTAACGTCAGAGCTCGAAAAGCTGTGCAGAGAAGCGATAAAGGAAGACCTCAAAGAGAGAAGAGCAGCAGTGTTGGCCGATTCTGCAGAAGCCAGGAAAAGTATTTGAGACACCCGCCTGTCCTTTGCCAACTACAAGACCAAGATGACTGCCCTCCAATGTCCTGATCTTCTATCACATCTTCTAGAAGGACAATGAAAAAGGTTATCCATGACTTCTACTCAGATCTCTTCGATAGCCACATCCACCTGTCCACATAACAAATTCCGCAGGATGGATATGTCGTTTCCAGAGTTCTCCCTTCAGAAATCCGACATGCCATTTCATTGGTAAAGAAGCATACAGCACCCGGTTCAGACAAGGTCAGACCTGAACACCTGAAGAATCTGCTCCCAGTCCTCATCAATACACCGGTTTGGCTCTTCACATGCTACTTGTCTGAATACAAGTTTCCATTCCAATGGAAAACCAGCAGGATAATTCTGTTGTACAAGAAGGGAGACATCCACGACATCGGCAACTATCGCCCGATCTGCCTGTTGTCTGTCATCTACAAGTTATTTACTCAAGTCATCCTGAATAGGATTGGCAGAACACTAGATGAAGGACAACCATGCGAGCAAACCAGGTTCTGGAAAGGATTCAGCATGATCGACCATATTCACATGGTAACCAAGCTCATTGAGGTTTCACGAGAGTTCAAGATGCTGCACTGTCTAACGTTCATTGATTTAAAGAAGGCCTTAAATTCTGTTGAGACTGAAGTAGTCGTCAAAATCCTAGCCAAACAGGGTATTCAAACTCAATACATCAGGATCCTCCGTGAGCTGTATTATGGATTCACCACCAGGATCTCACCATTCTACAAAGACGTGATCATCGACATAAAAGAGAGGGATTTGGCAGGGCGACACCATTTCACCAAAAGTCTTCAGTGCCACTCTCGAGAACATCATGCGATGACCGGAATGGGAAGAAAGGGAGTGAAGATAGACGGTAAGCAACTATGTCACCTCCACTTCACTGATGACTTCGTTCTCATAACACCAAATATCAGTCAAGCAGCACCAATGCTGGCCGACTTCTACTGTGAGTGTGGAAAGGTCAGACTGCAGCTGAATCTCACCAAGACAATGTTCATGAGAAACGGACTAGTTCCTGATGTTCCCTTTGCTCTCAACGGAACGAACATCTCTGAATGAAGTAGTTATTAGGTCAAGAATTATATAATGAAGAAGTACCTAGGTCGAGACTCAACATGACAAATGACCTGGTACCTGAACTGCGCAGGAGGAAGAGAGCAGCATGGAACGCCTTCAAGAGAGTCAAAGAAGTGGTTAAGAGGATGAAGAACCGCTGGCTCTGGGCACATCTTTTCAACTCCACCGTTCTTCCTGCACTAAAATATGCCTCAGAGACCTGGGCCCCTATGAAAACAGGATGAGAACGCTATTTGGGTGACCCAAAGAGAAATCAAAAAAGCTATGCTAGGAGTATCACGTTTCACTCAAATGAGAGAAGAAATCCGGAGTTCCGACCTCTGTCGATAATCAAGAATCAGGGACACTGTCTCATTTGCTGAGGTGTCGAAAATCAGATGGGCCGGACACGTAATGTGGTTCAGAGACGACTGCTGGACTAGAGCTGTTACTGACTGGATTCCATGGGACATCAAAAGATCGCATGGCCACCCACCTACGAGATGGTCAGATTTCTCCGTCAAACCCTGAATGAACAGTTCGAGGCTCTTCGTGTTCCTGGAGTGAGCAGATGCCATTGGGCTTCACTAGCATGTGACAGGGATGAATGGAGATGTTACTGGCACCCGCTTGAACAAATCGATGAACAACGGGATGACAAGTGATACAAGTGATACAAGTATTTTTGCTTCACTTGATCGTTATGAAGCTGGCTTCGATGGCATATGAGTATCAGAATGGATGGTGTGATTCTGTATTCTCTTGTTGAGCTCTGAGTCACTGATTTCAATTTGAGTGCTGGTTGGCCACCAAAAAGAAGCATCTTGTTCTGTCCTACTTTTCATCTCGGGACAGTTGGGTTGTTGAAATCACCAGCCACAGCCAAGTGCCATCTTCTCTCTGCTAAAGCCCAGATAGGACACTCCAGGCACCTGAGGCTCACAGCGAGGCCCCTCAGCGAGGACAGTGGGCTTTCTCTGTTCGTAAGCATGCTTTGGCTTCAGATGTCGATAGTCTACTTAATGGGCTGGAGCAATAGTGCAAGGGGGAAGGTGCTTGCCCTGCGTGCAGCAGACCCTGCTCCATCCCCAGCACTATAAATGGTCTTTTCAGGACTAATCCTTGAGTGTAGAATCAGGAGTAAGCCCTAAAAACTGCCAGGTGTGCCACAAAACTAAAAACAAAACAAAGCAAAAAGAGTCTAAGGAAAAAAAAAATCAGCAAGCAAAACGAAACAAACCCAAGCAAATCAGGTGAACAGAGAAAACAGGAAGTAAGCACTTGCCTTGAGTGTTGGATCTCCAGTTCCACATCACCATGTATGGTCCCCAGGCCCACTGCCAGGGATCACTCCTAAACACAGAGTCAGGAATAAGCCCTGAACCCTATTGGGTGTAGCTTCATTTTGTGTTTCTGTTTATAATAGAATTAATGAAGTAGCACTGAGAGATAGCACAGTGGGTAGGGCACTTGCTTGCAGTTGACCCGGATTTGATCCCTGAGCACTGCCAGGAGTGATCCTTGAGTAGAGCCAGGAATAAGACCTGAGCACTCAGGGCTGTGTCCCAAAAACAACAACAACAACAAAAAAGAAGAAGAAAAACATTGAAGTATTCATGGTAGAAAACTTAAAATTTAAATTATAACACTTTCTTTTTAAAATTTTTTTAAATTTTATTGAATCACTGTGAGATAGTTACAAGCTTTCATGTTTGGGTTACAATCTCACAATGATCAAACACCCATCCCTCCACCAGCGCACATTCCCCACCACCAATATCCCAGGTATACCCCCCCTTTCCCACCCTCCCCCTACCTCTATGGCAGACAATATTCCCCATACTCTCTCTACTTTTGGACATTGTGGTTTGCAACACAGACACTGAGAGGTCATCATGTTCGGTCCATTATCTACTTTCGGCATGCATCTCCCATCCCAATTGGTTCCTACAGCCATCATTTTCTTAATGATCCCTTCTCTATTCCATCTGCCTTCTCCCCTCTGCTCATGAAGCAGTCTTCCAGCTCTGAGGCAATCCCCGTGGCCCTTGTATCTACTGTCAAAATTATAACACTTTCTAAAGTGAACAGGGACCAAGAGACAGCCAGTAGGGCATTTTCCTTACAGGCGGCTAACCCAGGTTAGATCCCTGGTATCTCATATGTTATATGGTCCTCCAAGCACCACCAGAAGTAATTCCTGAGTGTAGAGCCAGGAGTAACTCCTGAGCATGGTCAGGTGTTAGGTCCAAATCCCAAAAATAAAGCATGAAGAAAATAAACTCTAATTACTCAATTATATCGGAGCTCATTTTAACAATGTTTATTTTTATTAACTCCGGTCTTCTTTCATTTGTTTATAAAAATACTGTCATACTGGGGCTGGAGCAATAGTATAGCAGGTAGGGCATTTGCCTTGCACGTGGCCGACCCGGGTTCAATTCCCAGCATCCCACATGGTCCTTTGAGCACTGCCAGGGGTGATTCCTGAGTGCAGAGCCAGGAGTAACCCCTGTACATTGCCAGGTGTGACCCATAAACCAAAATAAATAAATTAATTAATTAAATAAAAATACTGTCACTGTATCACTGTCATCCTGTTGATCATCAATTTGCTCAAGCGGGCAAAAGACTTGTTGTTACTGTTTGGGGCATATTGAATACTCCACGGGTAGCTTCCCAGGCTCTGCTGTGTGGGCGGGATACTCTTGGTAGCTTGCCAGGCTACCTTATGTGTATGTGTATCTGTCTATATCTCCTTGCTTTTTATCTTTGCTTAGCAAATTTTGTGTGTTTGAAGAACAAACCCTTTCCACCTTTGGAGTTGTCTTGTTTTTCTCTGTTACACATTTACTTGACACAAAGAACTTTACGTCTGGTAAGCTTGGAACCATTGGCCACGCTCCTGATCACAGTAAATGCTCAGAGGGGGGGATGTACTGCTTTTCCAGTGCTGGGTAGAGTCTAGTACTGTGGATACTGTTATTTTAATAACCTAATCTATATTTTGATAATTATGCAACATGCAATAGCAATTACATGTTTAGCTCAGGAACTGTGAGTTTCATAAAAGACTTGGAACTGATACAGGGAGAGTTTCATTAATCATGCCCAAGATGCTTTAAGAATGAGACTTTTCACAGGGCTGGAGCAATAGTACAACAGGTAGGACATTTCACGTGACCAATCTTGGTTTGATCCCCAACACCATATGTTCCCCCGAACCCCACCAGAAGTGATCCCTGAACAAAGAGCCGGGAGTAAGCCCTGAACACAGCACAATGTTTCTCCCCCCCCGCCCCCCCCCCAAACAGACCAACGCACAAAAAGAATGGGGTTCTTTTTTTTTTTGCTTTTTGGGTCATACCTGGCAATGCACAGAGGTTACTCCTGGCTCTGCACTCAGAAATCACCCCTGGCGGTGCTCAGGGGACCATATGGGATGCTGGGAATTGAACCTGGGTCGGCCATGTGCAAGGCAAATGCCCTACCTGCTGTGCTATTGCTCCAGCCCCAAGAATGGGGTTCTTTAGGGAATTCCTCATCATCTGGTCAGAGGCTCTCTCCTCTCTCCTGTCTCTCCGTTCTCTCCTCTCTTTCCTCTCTTCTTGATCCCTTGTAACCTGGTTAGCTGACACTATCAAGTCCCTGAAGATGTTCAAAATGTTAAAAGAAAAACACAGAGGTCACCATTTTTATATGTAAAGGCCTCACAGAAGCAATCTAAAATAAAGTATTTGTGATCAAAACCAGCAAATACATAAGACACCCTAAAAGCAATATCACACTATGAAATGGGGAGAAACTCAAAAACAATTAGATGATTTCTGGAGGTGGTAGGGCACTTCCCTTGCACTTGGCTCACCCAGGTTTTATCCCTGACACTCCATTTGCTCCCCCCACCACACCCCCCTACGGAGAGCAGAGCCAGGAGTAAGGCCTGAGCACAGTTGCAAGGAACTCTAATAACTGAGACTTGAATTCAGGTCAGTGATATAGCTCAGCAGGAGACCATTTGTCTTGCCTGTGTGAGGCCCTGGATTCAATTCCTAGCAGTACAAAATAAATGCATGAACACTCAAACAAATCATTGGTATTCCTAAAGAAGAGATGTACGTAGTAAACTTGGCAGAGTTATTAACAAAAAGAGAAGCTAAACCATGAGACAAAACATTTTCAGGAAACTATGATCAAGATATTTAATTTGGATCCAGAGTAATAGTACAGTGGGCACAGGTGTTTGCCCTGCATGTTTCCAGCCTGGATTCAATCCCCAATATCCTATATGGTACCCCTATGCCCACCAGGATTGACCCCTGAGCACTGCTGGATGTGCCCCCCACCAAATATTTAATTTAGAAAAACCTTGCAATCATCTAGAAACTTTAGGGCCATATAAGGAAAAATCTAAGTGTGTGAGTGATGGCCAGGAGGCAAGACTCAGACTGGCCACAGCCTGTAATTCCGGAGACAGCAGAGCTCTGCTTTACAAAGTCTGGAGGAAAGGAAAGTATGGTTGTGTGGCCAATCAATTATGCTTATGCAAGAAGACAAGAATAAGGCTTGCTCAAATCAACAAGTTTATAGAATGAAGAATTCATGTCCCAATTGTATGAACACCTAATCTTTGATAATGGAGCAAGAAATGTAAAGTGGAGCAAGAAAAGCCTCTTCAACAAATGGTGCTGGCATAACTGGACAACCACTTGCAAAAAAATGGGTTTAGATCTCAGCCTATCACCATGCACAAAATTCAGATCAAGGCCTGCCTGCCTGCCTGCCTTCTCGCTTGCCTGCTTGCTTCCTCTTACTCTTTTGCTTGCTTTTGCTGCTTACTCTTTTGCTCGCTCACTTGCTTTGGCTTGCATACTTGCTTTTCCTTGCCTGCTTTCCTTATTTATTTATTTACTTACTTATTTACTTATTTACTTACTTATTTATTTTTAAGAAATTTTTTTATGAATCACCGTGAGGGACAGTGGCCGACTTACACACTTTCGTGCTCACGATTCCGTCGTACCATGATCCAGTCCCCCCTCTCCACCACCCGGGCCCATTCTCCGCCACCGAGATCCAGGCCCTGCTTTTCCCTTGTGTACTGAGGCTGCTCAGGGTCTACTCCTTGGCCTGCTTGCTTCCTTCCTTGCTTCCTTCCTTCCTTGCCTGCCTGCCTGCCTGCCTGCCTGCCTTCCTTCCTTCTCGCTTGCCTGCTTGCTTCCTCTTACTCTTTTGCTTGCTTTTGCTGCTTACTCTTTTGCTCGCTCTCTTGCTTTGGCTTGCATACTTGCTTTTACTTGCCTGCTTTCCTTATTTATTTATTTATTTATTTATTTATTTACTTACTTACTTATTAAATTTTTTTTTAGTGAATCACCGTGAGGGAGAGTGGCCGACTTACACACTTTCCTGCTCACATTTCGGTCGTACCATGAACCAGTGCCACCCCTCCACCACCCGGGCCCATTTTCCAACACCGAGATCCAGGCCCTGCTCTCCCCTTGTGTACTGCAGGTGCTCAGGGTCTATCCTTTTGCTTGCCTGCTTCCTTCCTTGCTCGCTTGCCTGCCTGCCTGCCTGCCTGCCTGCTTGCCGGCCTGCCAGCTGCCTGCCAACCTGCTTCTTGCTTGCCTTCCTGCCCGTGGGCCTGCGGGCCTGCTTGCTGGCTGGCTGGCTGGCTGGCTGGCTTGCCTGCTTTCCTTTTTAAAAAAGAAATTTTTTTTTTTAATGAAACACCGTGAGGGACAGTGACAGGCTTACACACTTTCGTGCTCACGTTTCAATCAGTTCTACCATGATCCAGGGCCCATCCCTTCACCCGTGCTCCTATTGCACCACCCAGATCCAGGCCCGGCTTTTCTGTTCTGTTCTGATGGTGCTCAGGGTCTATTCTTTGGCCTGCTTTTGCTTGCTCACTTGCTTTTGCTTGCCTGCTTTCCTTTTAAAAAAAAAAAAATTATTATTACTATTTTTTTGGATCTAGCTCAAGCCTCTCTTTGAAATCTATCTGAGATGTTTGCACGACTTTCATAGGATAACCTTGCCCGAATTTCCTAGACGGAGGGTGGAGGGGCTGATCGGGTAGGGGTGGGTGAGAGAATGAGACCGACCGAGAACGGACACGGACGGGTGGGGTGGGGAGGGGAGGGAAGGGGAGGGGAGAGTGGCAGGAGCCATCTCGGTGGCGGTGCCTGTGGCCGTGGCGGCCCCGGAGCTTCCTGGGACTTGTGGTCCGTGACCCCGGGTTTCGGTTTCATTTCTCTTCCCAACACCCGATCCCCCCCCACACACACACACCGGGGGCGGGGGGAGGGAGAGAGAACAAAAAAAAAAAAAGAAAAGAAAAACAAAATTCAGATCAAAAAGGATTAAAGACCTCAACATCAGATCAGAATCCATAAGGTACATTGAAGACAAGGTTGGCAAAACTCTCCACGACATTGAAGCTAACGGTATATTCAAAGATGACATGCCACTGACTAACCAAGTGGAAGCAGAGATAAACAAATGGGACTATATTAAACTAAGAAGCTTCTGCACCTCAATAGATATAGTGATCAAAATACAAAGACAATCTATGGAATGGGAAAGAATATTCACCCAATACCCATCAGATCAAGGATATACAAGGCATTGGTTGGAATCTACAAGAAGAAAACATCTAACCCCATCAAAAAATGGGACATTTAAATATTGAATGTAATCAAAGTAAAGTTAAAGTAAAGTGAAATTTACCAGTTACACATGCGGGGTGGGGGGCTGGGGAGGTGGGGGAAAGCGGGGAGGTATATCGTGATTCTTTTTTTTTTTTTGGTTTTTGGGTCACACCTGGCGACGCACAGGGGTTACTCCTGGCTCTGCACTCAGGAATTACTCCTGGCGGTGCTCAGGGGACCATATGGGATGCTGGGATTTGAACCTGGGTCGGCCGTGTGCAAGGCAAACGCCCTACCCGCTATGCTATCACTCCAGCCCCCTATATCGTGATTCTTGGTGGTGGAATATGTGCACTGGTGAAGGGATGGGTGTTTGAGCATTGTATAACTGAGACTTTAACCTGAACGCTTTGTAACTTTCCACATGGTGAATTAATAAAAGAATTTTAAAAAATAAATAAATAAATAAAATGGGACAATGAAATGAACAGAAATTTTCTCAAGGAAGAAATACGAATGGAAAAAAGGCACATGAAAAAACGCTCTTCATCACTAATCATCAGAGAGATGCAGATCATATCAATCGTGAGATACCACCTCACACCACAGAGACTGGCACACATCCAAAAGAACAAAAGCAACCGCTGTTGGCATGGATGTGGGGAAAAAGGGATCCTCTTACACTGCTGATGGGAATGCCGACTGGTTCAGCCCTTTTGGGGTATGGTCACTTCTCAAAAAATTAGAAACTGAGCTCCCATTTGACCCAGCAATACCACTCCTGGGAATATATCCTGGAGAGGCAAAAAAGTACAGTCGAAATGACATCTGCACTCAAATGTTCATTGCAGCACTGTTTACAATAGCCAGAATCTGGAAAAAACCTGAGTGCCCTAGAACAGATGACTGGTTAAAGAAACTTTGGTACATCTACACAATGGAATACTATGCTGCTGTTAGAAAAGATGGAGTCATGACCTTTGCATATAAGTGGATCAACATGGAAAGTATCATTCTAAGTGAAATGAGTCAGAAAGAGAGAGACAGACATAGAAAGATTGCACTCATCTGTGGAATATAAAATAACAGAATAGGAGACTAACACCCAAGAATAGTAGAGATAAGTACCAGGAGGTTGGCTCCAAGGCTTGGAAGCTGGCCCCACACGCCGGAGGAAGGGGCAGCTCGCATAGAGAAGGGAACACGAGGTAAAGTGTGGTTTGAGGACCTGCACGGGATGGGAGATGCGCACTGAAAATAGAATATAGACCAAACACGATGGCCACACAGTGCCTCTGTTGCAAACCACAGCACCCAAAAGGAGAGAGAGATCAAAATGGAATACCCTGCCACAGAGGGGGGTGGGGTGCCCGGGATGGGCTGGGAGGGTGGTCGGTATACTGGGAACACTGGTGGAGGGGACTGGGCACTGGTGGAGGGATGTGGACAAAATGCGGACATGAAAGTTCATAAGTTTGTAACTGTAACTCATGGTGATTCACTAATTAAAAAAAAAGAGTTCATGAGCTCTCTGAAGTAATCATTTGACAAAATAAAAATTTTAACTTTTTTTATAAAATTGAAAATGGGGTACCATGAGCAATGAATGATGAATTAATTTGGGGGGGTCACACTGGTGATGCGGGGGGCCTACTCCTGGCTTTGAGCTCAGTGATCACCCCTAGCTGTATGTGGTGTCATAGATTGATGCATGCAAGATATTAAATAGCATTACCTGCTGTATGATCTCTTTGATGGCAAATAACATACATATTATTGTTTTTGGGTTATACCCAGTGGTTCTCAGGGATCTGTGTGGTGCCAGATACACAAACAGAAAGCAACCTCCCACATTCACTGTAGAGGCAATAATAAGCCTTTGTGCTATCTCTTTGGCCCACAAAACTGTAGTTTTGAAATGGGTTCCTGCCATAGCATTAGACTGGAGAATTTGATCAGAAAGGACCACTGAAAGTGGTTCTCACAATTACAAAGACCGGAAACTTAGATTTTTTTTTTTTGGGGGGGGTGGAAGGGTCCATGCCTGACAGTACCCAGGGCTTGCTCCTGGCTCTGTGTTCCAGGATCACCCTTATTTGTGTTGATGGGAGGATCTGATGTATCACAGACTGAATCTAGGTTACTGCATGTGACGCAAGCACCTTTCTACTATATTATCTCTCAGGCCCAGATTTATTTTTCATGTTCTCCCCCAAATAAAGCATATAAATTCTAGCGGAGATACACAAACAGAATGAAATGTTTTAAACACAGACATTTTCTTTAAAAAATTATACCTGGGGACCGGTATACAGATAGGACAGTGTGTAGGGAGTTTGCCTTGCATGCAGCTGACCTTGGTTTAATCTTCGGCATCCCATGTGGTCCTCCAAACACCCCCAGGATTGACCCCTGAGCACTGCAGGGTGTGGCTCCCCGTCCCTCCACAAAAAAAGAGAAAGATAAAAATTATACCTGGAAATACAAGCCATACAATGTTAAAGTTAATAAATGCTGATTTGGGGGTTGGAGAGATAACTCAGTGGAGACTGTGTTCTGCACGCAGGAGACCCAGTTTGACCACAGTACCACATGATCTCCCGAGCTTTGAACAGCTCCTGAGCACTGCCACATTAGGCCTCAAATCAAAAAACAAAGACTCCAACTAATTTCTTACAATGGGAAGGGTCCAGAACAGGAATTTGGCTTCAGTCAGCCTTGGTTATGCCCAGTTTAGAATTTTTTCAGTAGGGAATTGTGATTTTTTTTTTTTTAGGGAGGATACATACCTAGCAACACTCAAGGCTGGCTCTTGGTACTGTGCTCAGGGATCACACCTGATGGGCCTCTTTGTGGACCATATGTAGTATGGGTGATCAAACCAGGTTGCATGGATACAAAGCAAGCACCTTCCCACCTGCACTGTCTCTCTGATCCACAACTCCAAAGTAGCTAACATTTGCACGCATGGTTCTCTATGAGTCATGATATTTATCGTTTATTTCTTTAGTTTGGCTTGATTTTCATCTACCTTTGCTTCAACTCAATAACTTGGTTCTCACTCTTCCAATTCTTACCACAGATCGTCTTGACCTATATTCCAATAAATCCATGGTGGCTGAAAATATTCTAAACCCAAATGCATTTGCTTGGGACTGGAGAGATCTACTCAGCTGCCTGAGCAGATGCTTTGCATGCTAGAAGCCCAGACACTGCTTTGATCCCCAGCATGGCCTTGGTCCTCTGAGCACCTGTAGGTGAGGTCCCAAACAAAAGAAAACAAAAACATTTTAATGTGCTTCATCTATGAACCTTAACCATGTCTACCTTAAACACCTGAGGACATTTATGTCTGCCAATAGTTGGTCAAAAGTGTTAGTTGTCAATAGTTTGTAGCAGAAAGTTTATTTTACAGTAAAGTGTAGATGATATGATGTAATGTGTTGAATTTTGTGCTGAAAATGAAAAAAGGAAAGGCCCTAGGGGCTCTTACTACTAGCATACCACTAGCACACACACACACACACACACACACACACACACACACACACATACACACACACACAGCTGAGAGTCCTAGGCCTGAAGGTTGGTTGATTTGTTTTTGAAACACATCTGGCAGTGCTCTGAATTGCTCCTAGGGGTGCTTGGCAACCCTGTGATGCTTGACGCTGGGCATCAAAGATGGATTTTCTGCTGGGAAACTATGCCCTCCACTCCTTTGTGTCATCTCACCCATCCTTGAGTGTCTAAAATTTGGGTGGAAAGGGTGAATGAAGAGGATGCCACAGAACCAAGTTCATCATGTCTCTCTCAGTAGGCTGGAGGAACTGATGTGTGGCAATGAATGTCGGATGGACTCAACCATAATGTGCCCGGCTCCATGGGGGCATGGGGATGGAAGAGGTGATATCTATGAAGCCTCTTTGAAGTGGATCCAGGGACCATGGCAGGGAAATGCTATCACCTGTCTCCTTTGAATTGAGTGAAAGACCTTTGCTCTGGGCCCAGAGCAATGTTGGAAAAGCCATCAAGCAAATAATTCTTGTTCAAGAAGCAGTTGATAGAACAGTCAGGGATCTTCTTATCCTTTATAGAAAATTTGTAACCGATGTTGTGTCTCCGGGAATAAATGAAGTCTTTTATTATAAACCTACTCTTTTCTTTAACTACTTCTTTTATTCTTTCCTCCTCTTATAAAACCCCCAGCTTTGTTCTCTGGGGACATATTCTGGCACATCCAGCAGTGCTCAGGAGTTCCCCCCAGTTCAGTGCATGGAGGTTGCTCCTGGATGTGCTTGGGGACCAGACAGTGCCTGAGGGTGGAGTTCAGCATGAGTTTCTTGAGTACAAGGCATGCATTCCAGCCTACTGAGCTGTCTCTGTCCCAAGCTTACTTTGTCTTTTTGTACTACCCTGTTTGTCTTTCCTTCTAGAAGGTAAGATCCGTAAGAGCAGGGTTTTCCATGGCTTGCTGCTGCATCCTTGGGAATCAATACTCATTAAGTACTTTGCAAACAAATGAAGAGTACATGCTTGTTAAATTGGTGAATGAATGAATAAATTTGGGGGGGATAAAAAAGATTAGGTTGGGGCTGGAGCGCTAGCACAGTGGGTAGGGCATTTGCCTTGCACTCGACCAACCTGGGTTTGATTCCCAGCATCCCATATGGTCCCCTGAGCACGGCCAGGAGTAATTCCTGAGTGCAGAGTCAGGAGTAACACCTGTGCATCGCCAGGTGTGACCCAAAAAGCAAAAAAATAAAAATAAAAAAGATTAGGTTGTCTGGTCCCTAGTAGCATTTAAATGTTGTGAACCTGCCTTAGCCTATCACTTGACTTTTCTGATCATCTACTAAATGGGGATAGTTCTACTAACTTTGCAGTTAAGTTATAGCCTGGATAGCAGTGTGTAGTATAATCTCTAAAGCCCCCTGTGAACGGCAGTTGTCAATAGTAACCCTACTCACAGGCGGGAGGGATAGTACATCTGGTAAGGCATTTGCCCTGCACGTGGCTCACCTGGGTTTGGTCCCCCACATCACATGTGGTTCTCCGAGCCCTGCTAGGAGTGATGTCTGAGCAGAGTCAGGAGTAAGCCCTGAGCACTTCTGGGTGTTTCCCCCCGCCAAGTAAACAACTACTCCACTGTTCATTGTTGATACTTGAGTGTACAAACCCCAGGGGAGAAGAAGGCCTTTGCAGCCCCGAAGTCTTGGGTTCCGTGGACCATCAATCAGTCACACGACGTGTGCATGTCTCTTTCTGACCAAACAAAATAGACAAAGGAAAAACTGAACTTGGCCCGACGGTGTAGAGTGACTCTCATTCTCAAGCGTGTTAGGGGAACATTATTGCTCGCCAGGGGCCTCGGTGATGACAGGAAGGTCTTGGTGCCCTGCTGCAGCCCATTCCACCCTGGACTGAGCGCACAGCTTTGGGGAGAGGCATGCAGCCAGGAGCAATGCCCGGAGACAAGCCGCTTCAGGCTCCGTTTCTCACCCGGACCTGGGGGTCAGCACTGGTGGCTTTTCAAACTGGAAACCTAGATCAAGACAGCCTTAGGCAGGAGCGGCAGAATTGCTCTCTCTTAGAGAGGCCTGGATCACTGTATCACTGTCATCACTGTCATTCTGTTGTTTGTAGATTTACTCGAGCGGGCACCTCTATTCCTCCCAGACCTGAAAGGGCCCAAGTGGAAAATCAGGAACCAAATAAGACACTTGTGAGTTGTACCAGTTCTTCGGGAATACAGTATGGAAATATCAAGGTGGCCTACAAGTGAATGCCAGGTGGCTATGATATGTTTTAAAAGTTACACTCACTACGATCAATTGAAAAAACACACTACTCTTTTACTTGAAGTGTTCTTCCTTCTCTTCTCTCTTTCTCTTTCTTTTCCCGCAGAGAGCAGAGCCTGGCCTCAGTCTGCCAACCACAGCTCCCGGAACACCCGAACATCTGGTCGCCTCACACACAGTACACTGCTGAGCTGCCTCAGTGAGACTGGTGGGACTCAACCCCGCAGTCTGCAGCCCAGGTCAGGTGCCTCAACTGCTTAGAGAGCTGGGCCTCTAGCCATGGTGCTCTGCTTCATTTCCTCCAACTACCATCATTTTTCAACATTTTAATTTTAATTAATTAATTAATTAATTTTTGTTTTTTGGGTCACACCAGCGATGCACAGGGGATACTCCTGGCTCTGCACTCAGGAATTACTCCTGGCGGTGCTCGGGGGACCGTATGGGATGCTGGGGATCAAACCTGGGTCGGCAGCATGCATGGCAAACGCCCTACCCGCTGTGCTATCACTCAAGCCCAACATTTTTAATTTTACGAGAAATATTTTTATAGGGGCTGGGTACTCAGCAGCAGAGTACTTGCTTGGCATATGTCAGGCCCTGGGTTTGATCTCCAACACCACAAAAATAATTTTTTGGGGGGTCACACCCAACACCTGGTAGGGTTGGACCTAGAGGAGCCTAGTGGTGGTTGGGCACTTAGGCCATCCCCCAACATGCTGGGGATGAGGGGCGTGGGGTGGGCCACGAGGGGCCAGAAGTCTAATGCAGGGTGCCACATTGCTGGCCATGTGCTCTACCACCCCAACTGGAACAGGCATCCCAGTGCCAGGCGCCTGCCCTATTACCTCAGCTATAGCCCCATACTCCTGCAAAATTGTTAATGAAATACAACTCATATAATATACAAGTCACCATTTCAGCAGAGAATTTAGTGTTTGTGAGTGCTTTTTTCTTTTGCTCTTTTGGGTCACACCCGGCGCTGCACAGAAGTCACTCCTCACTCATGCACTCAGGAATTACCCCTGGCAGTGCTCAAGGGACCATATGGGATGCTGGGAATCAAACCTGGGTCGGATGTGTGCAAGGCAAACGCCCTTCCCGCTGTACTATCACTCCATCCCCATGAATGCATTTTTAGATGAACATTATAGAGTGTTTCTGTTTCTCTCAAAAAGAAACTATGTGTTTATAACCAATCCCCCTCCCTGTTTCTCTGTCTGCCATCTGTGGGTAATCATGACCCGTGAACCTACTTTCCTTTGGTGGTGCTCAGAGGTTGTACCTGACTCTGCTTGCCGAGATTTCTCCTGGAGTGCTGGGATCGAACCTGGGATTCCCTCATGCAACACATACCCTCAGCTTATTGAATCTGTTCATCTCCAAGGGAGGTTTTGGGCATTTAATATAAATGGAATCATTTAATATATAACCTTTATGTCTGTCTTAGAATATGTCTGTCTCAGAGTTCATCCTACTGTCCTGGGTGCGATTCCCAGCACCACAAAGGGCCCCCAAGACCCCCAGGACTAACCTTTGAACACTGCTCACCTCTTGGTGTGTTAACCAAAAAGAAAAAAGTGTTACAATTAAGTTGTACGAAGCAACAGCTTAGCTGCTGTAATACCTTTCTGGCCCTGGAACTTCATTTTTCATAGCCAAGCAATATTCCAATTGGGGCCAGAGAGATAGCTGAAAGGACTGAGTATCTGGGAAGACTGAGTTAGAGGCCAGTACTGCAGAGGCCTCTGAGGACTGAGCTGGAAGCAGCCCTGACCACTGCTGAGCTTGGTCCCCAAACTAGACAAAACAATCCAATCTGTGGGTTCTCCTCCCACCCCATTTATTATCTATTAGTTGATAGATAATGGAATTGTTTTTTGCTTACTTTGGCTTTTGTGGGTAATGCTGTTAGAAATATTCATGCACAAGCCTTTGTGTAAATGTTACAGAAATCTGACCAAGAAACAGATTGGCAGTTGGAGAGGTAGATGGGAGGACCCTTAGTCTATTGATACACACAGACTCAACTTGGCTATTGCCAAGAAGGGCCAGCCTTGAATACAGTTCACACTTAGAGTTTTAATTTGAATGATTGATTGATTAATGTAGGAGTACTACTATTAATTCAGCTACATTACTTTAAAAATTTTTTAAAAATTAAATATCCATGAGAAAGACCAGTCCAAAGCTGTTCATAGTTGGAGTTCGGTCATACAATGATCCAGTACCCATTCCTCCACCAGTGCACATTTCCCACCACCAACGGCCCCTGTTTCCATCCCACTATCCTCTGACAGCCCAGCCCAGCCTCCCACTGTGGGAGGTACTTTTCTTCTTACTCTCTCTCCTTTTATTTTTTGTGCATTATGGTTCGAAATACAGGTACTGAAAGGTCATCGTGTTGGTTCAGGGTATTTACTGTTTTTATCAGGACTGTAAGGCTGGAGTAGCTTTTTTAACTGCGTGTCAGCTATGGATGTGACTGCTGAGGCTTATGGAAGTATAGGAAAGTGCGGGAGGTAGCTCGCCCCAATTCCGAGAAAGCCTGGAGATTTCCATCACAAAACTCACAAACCTGAATTTTCAGCAGATTATATCTCCGTGAGGTCCTTCCTGAGACAGTGGAGTCAGGCCAGAGGTATGGCGGCAATTTTGGAGGATTGTGTAAGAAAGTGGCTGCTGGAGGCTCTGCTTGTGTGGGTACTAGGCTGACCTGCCGCCCCTCTTATTTACCTCAGTCTGTTCAACCATGCATGGGTCCAAGATTAACTGCAGCATCTGATCTCTTTCAAGATTTATTTATGGGTCTCTGAAGCAAGGCCGGTAGAAGAGCTAACATGATGGCACTGGAGTTGGTTCGTGGGGGTGACTGCTGATACTTCTAGGAGTATAGGGGGCCGTGACTCCCATATACCTAACTTTTGGCCATTTAATTTTTTTGGGGGGAAAGGAAACTTGGTCTCAACTTGTTGGGGTCTGGCCAAAGACACAGCAGCAATTTTGAGGTATCAGGAAGACTGAAGGTAACATCAGGCTGCTTATGCACTTGCCCCGTAGGTACAGGTTGACCTGCTGGCACCATACCCCCTACTAAGATAATAACAAACTGCACTGCTCCTAGGGAGTGATATACAATAGTTGTTAACAGACAATAAGTGTATAATCAGTGATGAACACAGTTAAAGTTCCAAGCATTTACTAATCACTTCTGTGACTTGGTTCCTGTTCAAGCAAGGTGATCATCCTTGGTCTGTTTTTGTCATGTCTTTGTGATTTATGGCCTATTCATCTTTGCCAGCTCTTAGATTGGGTCACTCAGAGGTCTTTTAATTTTCCTGCTTCAGTAGTTCAGGGGCTGCTTTTGGTACCGTAGCTTGTAGAGTCCTTCCTGGAGGTGCTTAGGAGCCACGAGATGACAGGGATTGAACTGGGTCCCCCCCCTGGCTGAGTCATTCCCTCTGCCCCATATGTTAATTTTTATATGTAGTGTGAAGCAAGAACCCACATTCACTGTTTTGATGTGAATGGCCAATTATCAAAGCACCTCTTGTTAAAAATTATTATTTCCATATGCACCTTTGTCAAATATCTGTTGTGCTACCACAACGATTTGATTATTGTTGCTTCTTGAAAGATTCAAAATTGGGAAGCCTCAGTCTTCCAACTTTGCTCTTCCTAGGATCTGTGTTTGTTTGAGGGTAACGTGCTTGAGGGTGGCTCCACCAGAACACGGTGGAGGTTGAGATAGGTGGACACGCAGTGTTAGGGATGGAACTCAGGACTCCTATAAGCCACATATGTGCTCCAGCCTTTTGAGCTGTTTCCCTGGTCACAGGATTTTAAGATTCACTTATTCGGGATCCTTAGAATTTCCATATGAATTTTAAGATCACATTGTTGATTTTTTTGTGTTCACACAAAGAAAGTATTGGAATTTTGCTAGGAATTGCTTGGAGCTTATAGACTTCCCACCCCTGGGAATTGAAACAAGGAGTGACGTAGTGTCTAAAATGCAATGATTTGGGAAGATGGTTGAATGACTTTACCCTCTGAGGGTAAAGTAACTGATGGGATTCTGTGTGTTCCCTGTGTTCATACACTTCTCATCTGCACGATGGCCAAAGCAGGTGCAGATGAATCATGCAGTTGGCCAACGGGCTCGATTGCACTTTCATTCCACTCACTGCCTCCTCCGTCCTATTCCAAACAGCTCCTCATTCCCAGAGGCTGATTGTGGACTGCTTCAGGTTTGCTTCTTTGAAGTCTGGTTTTGATCAGGTTTAACTGATATGAGGCCATAGAGAGACCTCTGATAACAAAGACAGACATTAGGTTCTGCCTGGGGCTTACTTCCTGAAGCTAGAGCTCAGTTTGGTTGGCTTACTCTCACTGTAACCAGGCTCTCTGGGCTCTGATCAATTGTCCACCTGTTTGACTTTTCAGGGCTGAGTGCTTTTGAGTGGCTTCTCACGCCTAGCCTTTTTATACCCCCTTTAAGTGGTCTCCTAACACTGCCCAAATTCTGGGTTTGTTTGGTTTTTGGTTGGGGGGCTACACATGTGAAGCCAGAGCTAGGACTCCTTCCCTCCCTCCCTCCTTCCCTCCCTCCCTCCCTCCTTCCTTCCCTCCCTCCCTCCCCACCTCCCTCCCTCCCTCCCTCTCTTTCTTTCTTCTCTCTTTCTTTCTTTCTTTCTTTCTTTCTTTCTTTCTTTCTTTCTTTCTTTCTTTCTTTCTTTCTTTCTTTCTTTCTTTCTTTCTTTCTTTCTTTCCTTCTTTCTATCTCTCTCTCCCCCTCCCTCCCTCCCTCCTTTTTTATATAAAAGCAAATTTTTTTTCCTTAGAAATTTTCTTTTATATTCATTGATACCTATCTGGGGCCCTTTCCTGTGGGTGGCAATTGACTTTTCAAGGTGACATGCAAATTTTCTTTGAGTAAACTGCTTCTAGAATGTCTGGGTTTATCTGCTTGAGATGATCATCAAAGATTATCTGAGAAAATCTTATTTTTGGTAAAGAAATATTTTCTTAAGAATTAGTGCTTTCATAGAGGCAGAGGGAGGGTTTGAAAGGGGTGGGTATATTGGGGACATTGGTGGTGGAGAATGTGCACTGGTAGAGGTATGGGTGTTCTATCATCATATGACAGAAACTCAAACATGAAAGCTTTGTAACTGTATCTCACAGTGATTCAACTAAAAAAAAAAGAGTGCTTTGAGGGGCTGGAGCAATAGTACAGCCAGTAGAGTGTTTGTCTTGTGCACAGCTGACCTGGGTTTGATCCCCAGCATCCCATATGGTCCTCCGAGCACTGCCAGGCATAATTCCTGAGTGCAGAGACAGGAGTGGTCCTGAACATTGAAAGCCCAAAAAAGGGGGAAAAAGGAGTGCTTTGAGAGGCCAGAGCATAGAATGTAGCAGTGAGGGTATTTGCCTTGCATGATGCCCACCAGAATTTGACCCTAGCACCCCATATGGTCTCCTGAGGCCTACTAGAAGTAATTCTTGAGCACAGAGCTAGGAGTAAACCCTGAACACTGCCAGGGTGACCCCCAAACAACAATAAACAAAAAAAGAGTTAATACTTCAGGGCTGGAGAGAGAGTTCAATGGTCTGAGCATATGCTTTGTATGTAGGAGACCTAGGTTTGATCCCTAGCACCACATGTTCTCCCAGGTACGGAGCTTCGAAGAGCCCTTCAAATAAGAAATGTCAGTTGTAGCCCCCAAAAGAAATAAAAAATAAAAAGTTAATGGTTTGAACACATATAAGAAACAGGAAGTAGTATGGACTTGAAAACATTATTTCTAGCCACCCTTAACTTGGTCCTGTATCTCAAGGATTAAATAATACCCATGTTGACTGGATTGACAGTACAGTGGGTAAAGCAACTGTCTTGCATGCTGTGGACCCACGTTCAATCCCCAGCATATCCTATATGCTCCCGTGAGCCTAGCCAGAAGTGACCCCTAAGTGTAGAGCCAGAAGTAAGCCCTGAACACTACAGGATGTGGCCCCCATACCAAATAATTATAGTAACACCTGTTTAAGATGCCATCCTAGAAAGAGCACGGGACCAAATGAATAGAAAAGAGGGATTTTAATGGCAATGGAAATTCCCTAAAGTGAGGAAGCTGCTTGCCTCCAACATGAGTTGGAGAACATGGGGGTGGAGGGAAGCAGAGAGAGAAGGGAGGAGGGAGGGAGAGGGAGGGAGAGGGTGAGGGAAGGGTGAGTTGGGGGAGAGAGAGAGAGGGGAGAGAGAGAGAGATGGAGACAGGGAGTCTGGTTTTATGTCCAGCAGAGAGAGTGATGTAATATTTTAGAGTTTCAGGAAACTCATACATATTCATGATGGGGAACAGACAGCTTCTACAGTTGAAGAACACACAGACAACATACATAGCTTGTGCAGAACATGGTGGAGAAACTTCAGGGGGTGGATATTAACATGGTAATAAAAATCAAGGAGACTGAGAGGTTCAAAAGGGCTCTAGGACGCAGTGTTCATTGGTCAGACATGTCCTGCCAGACCTGGGGTCCTTCTCAGGGCAAAAGTGTCATTAAAGTGTCATTCAAGTGTTCTACCCAGTGAAGAAAAAGTGAAGGGCAGCTTCTCCCAAAAAGAGATGGTCACATCTTCCACACTGCAAGCCTCAGGCCAGGCTGTTTTAGTTCTCCTAAATAGAGAGAGTCCTAAATTGGTGTGTGTGTGTGTGTGTGTGTGTGTGTGTGTGTGTGTGTGTGTGAAGCAGCAGCAGCAGCAGCAGCAGCAACAGCAGCAGCAGTAGTAGTAGTTGAGAGGGGAGAGAAGTGGCAAAGTTTTAAACAGCTTTGACAAAGGATCAAATTCAAAAGGAAAGGGAATGTGCCTGCCACAGAGGCGGGGGGGGGGGGTGGGGGGACGGGAGGGATGCTGGGAATATTTTTGTGGTGGAGCATGGGCACTGGTGGAGGGATGAGTACTCCATCATTGTATGGCTGAAGTGTAATCACAGAAGTTTGTAATTCTGTAACTGTATCCCACGTAATTCTGTAACTGTATTTTTTTTTAATTTAAAAAAAATCAAGAGGATTGTAGGAGCAAAAATATACAAATGAACCCTTAATGGATGATTCGCAAAGATAACTTAATCATAGTATATTAAGGATAATTTAGCTACAAGAGTGGTAGATAATAATCAATGGCTGAATAAATAGCAGTACTCCTACATATTTAAAAAAAAGTGGTATGTGGTAAATTCAACAGTTAAAATACTTTGTAGGGGCTAGAGATATAGTACAGGGGCACTTGTCTTGCGCGGGGCCAACCCCGGTTCCATTCTGGATACCACATATGCTCACCTACCAGGATTGATCCTTGAACAACTTCAGGATGTGATCCAGACGGCCCGCCACTCCCCCCTCCCCACACACACACCTTCTCTCCCCAACACGCACAAAATTCCCCTTAATTAGTAGCACCTAGCACTCTAAAACCGTGTTGTATCTCTGTATTCGGCCATATAACTTGTTTGCAGAGAGATAAGGTCCCTGCAAGACCTCTCTGTCTCTTAAAATTGGTCAGAAGGTGACCTTTAGTTTACAGAGCGCTTAAGTTGCCTCACAACTGTTTCATATTTCTATTTCTTGTCCCTTGCGTCATTTTTCAAAGCCAAGTGACTAATATTGTTCTTATGGGAAAGAAGATCACTGTTGCCCGTTTAATGATCTGGATCATTAGCCTGTTGGATGACGCCCCAGGTCTCACTCAGCTTAATGTCCACAGACTATCACGGGGTTGGGGGGGCGGGGAGCCTGAAGGGCTGTTTTTCTCGTCAAACTAACATCCAAAGAGGCTGAGTCCGGGATGTGTGCCTGCCCAGCTCTGAAAGAACTGCTTCAGAGTTTTCCAGCAGCACCTGGATTGGCCAACCGAGGTTGCCAGTGATCACCTGAGCAATGGAGCTGCACTCATGCAGGGCCCTCATTGGTCCCTGTGGTGGGGCTACCCACATGGTTGGCCAGCGCAGGGTAAATTCTACTCTCCAAACCCGTGTCAGATAGTACAGTTATTTCAGGCTTAAACTGAGGGATTTTGAAAGTCATTTCCAAGGACACACTGACTCAAATAATCAGTATCTTCTTTGTTTTTTTACTGGTCTTTTCTAAGGCCTGTTAGAGAGCCAGGAGATATTCTAATCAGCTCACTTTTTTTTTTTTTTTGAGGGGAGTGGCACATGCGTTGGTGGTGCTCCGAGGTTACTCCTGACTCCCCATGCAGGGATCACTCCAGCTCCCGGACCCTATGGGAGATCAGGCCCAGGTTGGGGACATACAAGGCAAACGCCCTGCTGCTATACTATCTCTCTGGCCCCCCAGCCCACATTTTTTTTTTATCAAAATGTTTTTTTTCGGGGCTGGAGCAATAGCAGAGCGGGTAGGGCGTTTGCCTTGCACGCGGCCAACCCGGGTTCAATTCCCAGCATCTCATATGGTCCCCTGAGCACTGCCAGGGGTAATTCCTGAGTGCACAGCCAGGAGTAACCCCTGAGCATCGCCGGGTGTGACCCAAAAAGGAGAAAAAAGGAAAAAAAATGTTTTTTTTCTCAAGTACCATCTGAATCTGTTGCCTGTTTTCCCCAAACTTGGTCCTATTGGTCATGTATCTGAATTCCTCCCACCAGCCCCACCTGTCCACTGGATCTTTATTTTCTTTTTTTCTTCTTTTCTTGGGCTATACCCACTAGTACCAGGGATTTAACTTGGAGGCCCACCGTGCTAAAGTATGTTACCGTAGCCTGTTGAGCTATCTCCTGCTCCCTGCCAGATTTGTCTTTCTTTTCTTTTTTCTTTTTCAGTTGGTAACTCACAAGGTTTGGGGATGCAGCTTCTCCTGGAGACGGTGTGGGTATGTCGAAGCATAGCCTAGAACTGTCTGGGTAGTGCTGGGGCCAGCTCTAGCTGTGAGGGTGACACTGATGCCATGCCAAGCTGCAGCTAACATGAAGTCTCAGCTAGGCCTCAGTTTCTGTTTCCCCAAAGAAGGATTTGCAGTTGCTGGTAAACTCCCAGTTGAGAAATTTGCTGAGATAAGGAATCAGGCAGTTGGGTCTGACTGGTCTTGAAGGGTCCCTGCACCTTCCTTAGAAACTATTGCTAACTATTGCCTAATTGCTGACCACCATTGTAATAGGGCCGATGCTAAAAATCAACCAGTATATGAACTGCTTTTAACTCCGAACCCTATATAAACTGCTTGTGATTTGGAGTCAGGGTCCTCGTCAAGACTTCACTGTTTTGGGGGGCTGGAGCAATAGCACAGCAGGTAGGGCGTTTGCCTTGCATGCAGCCGACCCAGGTTTGATTCCCAGCATCCCATACAGTCCCTGAGCACCACCAGGAGTAATTCCTGAGTGCAGAGCCAGGAATAACCCCCGTGCATCGCCGGGTGTGACCCAAAAAGAAAAAAAAAAACTTAACTGTGTTGGATGAGACTCGGACCCTAGCTTGAGCTAGTGCTGGTTCAGGCTAGTACTAAAGTTCCTTTGCTTTTGCATTATCATGTGTGGACTTGGTCTCTCCGCAACTGGGGATCTGAAACTCGGGCAGGACACATACATGCAAGGCAAATGCTCAAATGCTCAGCCACCCTGGAATGTAGACCATCAGGTGTGGGCTGGCAGCCCTGAGGTCTGTGGGTTTTGTTTCTAGTAAATTGTTTTCAGGAAGCATTTGCTCTCTGTTCCACAGTCCTGGCTGTGTGGCTAGATAATTCTCCATGATTTACTTGTACTCTTTAGACAATATGTTTGAAAATATTTGAAGAGCAAATGACCTTGGAAGCTAGAAATGATAGCCTAGAAATGTCTCACTTTCTGTGAACATTCTAATAGAGAAAAATCCTCCTTCACTCCCAGGAGAGAGTTGCTTCTATCTAGAGATAAGTCGGCTCTTTCCTCTGGTGGGCAGAAGGAGTGGGTGGCCAGCAGCCTTCTATAAGTTTTTGTTACCTTGGGGAAGTAACAAAAATCTACCCTGTTCTCTCCCCCCAGGTGACATTTGATCCTGACAATCACCCTTCAGAAAGAAGGACTTTGGAAATGGATGCAAAACTCTTACTGGCCGCTCATTTTGTGGTGGTTAAGTGTAGTCTTTGTCTCTGATTCAATGGGAAGGTGTTCTTTTGCCAGGAAGTGTATAGATAGAGATTTATCCACACAATTTCTATAGTATATATTACAATTGCTACTAGTTAGCTTACAGAGAGGAGAAAACCTCCAACCCTTTGGTTAACACAGTGCTCAGAGATTACTCTTACAATATTTGAGAGACCACGTGTTGGAGGGAACTTCTACATTCTTCATTTTCCATAATAAGTTATCAGGAATAGTCTTTCAGAAATAAATCTGATGTTGATGTTTTTTTTTTTTAAATGGTTGCTGGGGCTGGAGCAATAGCAGAGCGGGTAGGGCGTTTACCTTGCCCGAGGCCAACCCGGGTTCGATTCCCAGCATCCCATATGGTCACCTGAGCACCACCAGGAGTAATTCCTGAGTGCAAAACCAGGAGTAACCCTTGTGCATCGCCAGGTGTGACCCAAAAAGCAAAAAAAAAAAAAAAAAAAAAAAAAAAGGATGCTTATTTATTTATTTGGCTTTTTGGGTCATGCCCGGTGATGTTCAGGGGTTACTCCTGCCTCTGCACTCAGGAATTACTCCTGGTGGTGCTGGGGGACCATATGGGGTGCCGGGGGGAATCGAACCCAGGTCAGCCACATGCAAGGCAAATGCTCTACCTGCTGTACTATCACTCCAGCCCCTTAAATATGATATTTAAAACAAGAGAAGTACCTCTATTAGAAGTCTGGAGAAAATGTCTATATTTTTCCAGCGATATGTGTTATCTCCCATATCTCTGCATTTGGGGGGATTTTGCCCCAAATTGTATGAAGCTGAGCTCAGTAAGCTAATGAAGGAATAACAAAGATGATCAATTGCTATTGTCTATTTCAATATGTCCAATTGAAATCAAGTAGAAAACCAGTGGAATAATTTTTACTTTCCTTGGAACAAAAGAAGATCAAAGTCCCTGAAGAAAATGAGGTTTTAGGTGCTGGCAAAACTAGACAGCAACATGCAAAAAAAATGGACTCAGACCTCTATCTACCACCATGCACAAAAGTCAGATCAAAATGGATTAAAGAACTCAACATTAAACCAGAGTCCATCAGGTACATTAAAGACAAGGTTGGCAAAACCCTCCATGACACTGAAGCTAAAGGTATCTTTAAAGAGGACAGGCCACTGGCCAAGCAAGTGGAAACAGAGATAAACAGATGGGATTACCTTAAACTGAGAAAGCTTCTGCACCTCAAAAGATACAGTGATCAGAATTTAAAGATAATCTACAGAATGGGAAAGGATATTCACCCAATACTCATCTGATAAGGGGCTGATATCAAGGATTTACAAGGCACTGGTTGAACTCTACAAAAAGAAAACATCCAACCCCATCAGAAAATGGGGCGATGAAATGAACAGAAACTTTCTCAAAGAAGAAATCCAAATGGCCAAAAGGCACATGAATAAGTGCTCTTCATCACTAATTGTCAGGGAGATGCAGATCAAAACAACAGTGAGATACCATCTCACACCACAGAGACTGGCCCAAATCCAAAAGAACAAAAGCAACTGATGTTGGCACGAATATGGGAAGAAAGGGACTCTCCTTCACTGCTGGTGGGAATGCCGACTGGTTCAGCCCTTTTGGAAAACAGTATGGATGCTTCTCAAAAAATTAGAAATTGAGTTCCTGTTGACTCAGCAATACCACTTCTGGGAATATATCCCAGAGATACAAACAAGTATAGTCGAAATGACATCTGCAGTTGTATGTTCATTGCAGCACTATTTACAATACCCAGAATCTGGAAAAAACCCAAGTGCCCGAGAACAGATGACTGGTTAAAGAAACTTTGGTACATCTACACAATGGAATACTAAGCAGCTGTTAGAAAAGATGAAGTCATGAAATTTGCATATAGGTGGATCAACATGGAAAGTGTCATGTTAAGTGAAATGAATCAGAAAGAGAGGGACAGACATAGAAAGATTGTACTATTTTGTGGGATATAAAGTAACAGAATGGGAGACCAACACTCAAGAATAGTAGTGATAAGTACCAGGAAGCTTACTCCACAGGTTAGAAGTCTGCCTCACATGCTGGGGGGAAAAGCAACTCAGATAGAGAAAGGACCACCAAGTAAATGGTGGTAGGAGGGCCTGCTTGGGATGGGAGATGCAGGCTGAAAGACTATAGACGGAACATAATGGCCACTTAATACCTTTATTGCAAACTACAACGCCCAAAAGGAGGGGGAGAGATTAAAAGAAATGCCCTGCCACAGAGGCAGGGTGGGGGGGGATGGGGTGAGGGTGGTAAAAAGGATGCTGGGACCATTGGTGGTGGAAAATGGGCACTGGTGGAAGGATGGTTACTTGATCATCGCATGACTGAACTGCAAGCATGAAAGTTTGTAAGTCTGTAACTGTACCTCATGGTGATTCACTAATGAAAAAAAAGAAAGAAAGAAAAAATATTTGTAAGAAAATGAGGTTTTATCTTTTTTGTTTTGTTTTTTATTTTTGGGTCACACTGGTTGGTGTTCAGGGCTTACTTTTGGCTCTGTGCTCAGCGATCACTTCCGGTGGGACTCAGGGGGACCATATATAGAATATTAGGACTTGAACTTGGGTCTGGCACAAGCAAGGTAAATGCCTTGCCCACTGTACTACTTGTGGGGCTGGAGAGATAGCACAGCGGGTAGGGCATTTGCCTTGCATGTGGCCAACCTGGGTTCAATTCCCAGCATCCCATATGATCCCCCAAGCACCACCAGGAGTAATTCCTGAGTGCAAAGCCAGGAGCAACCCCTGAGCATCGCCGGGTGTGACCCAAAAAGCAAAAAAAAAAAAAAAAAAGAAAAAAACAGCCCAAAAGAAACCACTGTACTATTTCTTTAGCCCTGTAAGGTTTTAATTTTAATAGAAACATTTTGAACCCTCCAAGTAAGATTTTAGAGTTGAATAAAGAATGTTTTTTTAAAAAAGAACAACATTCCTCTTAGGTTCTTTTTTTTGCGGGGGGGGGGGGGGTCAGGGGTGGTTGGGGCCACATCTGGCAATGCTGAGGGATTACTCCAGGCTCTGCACTCAGTGGTGCTCTGGTGACTATATGGGATGCCTGGGATCAAGCCCCAGCTGGCTGCATGCAAGGCAAACTCCTTATCCACTGTGCTATCTCTACAGTCACAAATAACTTCCTCTTAAGTTCTTAAATGTTCATGACTTTTGTCGTTTATGCTCTTTGTAAAGTAAGGTAAAGCTTCTTTTTTTGCCTTGAGACATTACACTTCTTGGGTTCAAAATAACCAGGTAGGTATTAAGTAATAATTGATGACACCCACTTTGAAAGCCTTCTACCTATTTGCAGTTGTTGTTGCATTTAACCGGAACAAAAGCATACTCAGTAGAATCAATACCTCAGGACTACAAAAAGAGAAGAGGATGTTTTATGTCAATATAATCAGTCATTATGTTAGTATATTTTTGATATAGTCACTAGACAAAAACCTTTGAATGCAAAATAAATATTGCACGGTGACTTTAGAGGTGATCATGACCTGAAAGACCACATGTCTTAGTGTAAAGATGAGCAGGACAGTATTGAACGTTGTGCTTGGTGCTGGGAGGAATGAACTGAGTGATTAATATCATAGTAATGATCAAATGCATCATATTGGATGAGAATATTCTTTACATCAACCTGCCTTTGATGCTGAACATATATCACAGTGCCTGTTGTCTTCCCCTTATCAATTCTGTTCTTTCACTGTGGCTCACCTGGTCCTTTACTTCACTTACAAACACCTGCCTTATGCTCCACCTTGTTTCCTTGACTTTATATGGATTTTCTCCTTACTCTAAGTTGCAAGAACAAAATCAAGTCTAGTTTCATGTCAGCCCCTCCTTTTCCACAGTCTTCTCAGATTCCTTTAGTTTCCAAGGATTCCTTTTCCTTCCTGAACTAGTCTTCTCTCTCTCTCTCTCTCTCTCTCTCTCTCTCTCTCTCTCTCTCTCTCTCTCTCTCTGTGTCTCCTCTCTCTTTGGGGTTATAGATCTCACCCAGCATCACTCATGGACTGCTCCTGACGTGGTCCGTGCTTTACTGGAGCTCAAACCTGGACCTCAAACAGAAAAGGATAGACTCCATCCTTTGAGCTATCTCCCTGGCCTCAGGAACTATCTCTTGGATCTATATTTAAGTCATTCAAGTGCTTAGGTCTCTACCTTCATTTTGTTTGCTTCACAAATAGTCTATTTGTAATTGCCTCTCTGAGAGTTATTCCTTTCTTGGACAGCCATAGAAGACTGCTGATGCTATCAAAAGGGACTCCGTGAATAATTAATGGATACATTGACATGTTACACTCACGGATGCTTTAAGCCAAGTTTAAGAGCATTTAGGCTATAGACAGCCATAATCTCCAAGTCAAAATCAGGATATATGATTTAACTTTGGGGAAAATAGAGCAGAAGATATGAAATTGGAATTGGGCTAAAAAATGCAAGCTTTCTTCTCATGGTTCTTAACAAAGATGGAAAACATCTTTATACACTGTAGGATTTTTTTTTTTTTTTTTGCTTCAGACTTTTGGTTTTGAACCACACTCAATAATGCTCATGGCTTACTTACTTTTTGTCTCTGTACTCAGAGAGTACTCCTGGTAGGGCTCAGGGGACCACATGTGGTGCCCTGGGGATCGAATACAGTTCAGCATTTGAGGCAAGCACCTTGTCTGCTATACTATCTCCCTGGCCTCTACTTTACTTTTCCTTCACTGATTCTTCAGATCTGCAAAATACTTTTGTTTCTGTTTTTATTTTTGAGCCACATCCAGCTGTGCTTAGGGCTTGCTCCCAGTGGTGCCAGGGATCAAACCGGGGTTGACCAAATGCAAGAGAAGTGTCTTATCCCTTGTACTATCTTTCTAGCCTCTGAAAAATACTTTAAAAATAATCTCTGGCATAGCATATGGTCCCACGGGCTCTTTTAGGCGTGATCCCTTAGCACAGAACTCGAGTGAGTCCCAAGAATTTTCTCTTTTGGGGGAGGAGCCACACTTCCCCACATGAAGTAAAGAATTTTTAAAAGTGGATAAAGTAGTCTATTAAACTGCCAGTACCCATTATCTTGAAGAAGCAATTTTAGCACTTACTGAGCACTGTGCAGACATTGGTACAAAATGTTTCTGAACATTGCTTCCTCTTAATCCTCTCAAAACCTTATAAAATAAATATTGTGTAACTTAACAAAAAGACAAATATTATTCTGAAAACATTATGACTGAAGTTGAATAAATTATTGCTCAGGCTTTACAACTAGTAACTAGCAGAATTACTATTTTTTACATTTTTGTCTTCATTTCCCCCTTGTTCTGCTATTAATCATTTTCCTCTTGCTATCTTTATGCTGTTATGTTCTGTTGCCTTTACTGCCTTTTCATACCTTCCAAGCCCAGCTGTTTTACAATTACTGATCTGTGCAATTATCTTTTAGATCAGAGGGTGGAAGGAAAGTGATGAACAAAAATGCAGCTGGGGGGCTGGAGCAATAGCACAGCGGGTAGGGCGCTTGCCTTGCACGCGGCCAACCCAGGCTGACCCAGGTTCGAATCCCAGCATCCCATATGGTCCCCTGAGCACCGCCAGGGGTAATTCCTGAGTGTAGAACCAGGAGTAACCCCTGTGCATTGCTGGGTGTGACCCAAAAAGCAAAAAAAAAAAAAAAAAAAAAATGCAGCTGGACTGTCTTTTATATTGATCGATTTACTGGTACTTACTGGTATTCTTAGATCGTTGTGAGAATTAAAGCTCTGGTCTCATCTTTCATCTCACTTGACTAACTTCCTTTAGCTTTTCTTATAGGGCAGTTCTACCAGTGCAGAGATAGGATGGCACCCCAGGACTTTATACTATCAAACAATTTATACTATTATATCCAAGGGCCAGTGAGAACTGGTAATTCTCAGGACTTCCCATGGAGAACTCAATTTTATCCTCCTGGATGTTGATTCTACCAGAATGGCACAACACCGATTCAACTTTAGTCACAAAACTTAATCTTTCCTTCCTTCCTTTCTTGCTTCTTTTCTTCCTTCTCATTTCCTTTCCCCTTCTCTTCTTTCTTTCATGTTTGTTTTTTTTTTTGCCACTCCCCCCCACCCCTGCCCCCACCAATGGTGCTCAGAGGTTATTTCTGCCTGCTCTGTATTGGGGTGGGGGGTGGTTGATTGCTCTCAACCATGCCCAGGGGAGGTGGGGATTGAGCTCAGGTCTCAAGCATGCAAAGCATGTGCTCCAGCCCACAGTGCTACGTGCTACTTCTCCAAGCCCAGCACAGACGTTTCAGTGAGCAAGTGAGTAGCAGTTTCTGGATTCATTTTGTCCATGCAGTGAGGTAGGTGTGTGTGTGTGTGTGTGTGTGTGTGTGTGTGTGTGTGTGTGTGTGTGTGTGTGTGTGTGTGTGGCTAAAACCCATTACAATTGATAACAACCCATGGATAGGGTCCAGTATAGTACTTGCCTTGCATGTGTGAGGTCCTGGGTTTCATTCCTCAAGAAAGATGGAAAGGAGGAAAGGAAAAGAAAGGAGAGCAGAGGAGAGAAGAAGTGAGGGGAGTTGAGGGGAGGGTGGAGGGAGGGGAGAGAAGGGGAGAGGGTGGATGCTCCAATGAGAAATCCAGTAATGAGAAAAGTGGTGATTCTTTTCTTCTTTTTTTTTCCAATGGAAAGAGTGATTACAATCAACTTTATGATAGAAATAATTGACATGCTTATATATCACATATATTTTAGTGATATATAAATTTTAGCAATTTATGTTATATACAATATATTATAAACAGTATATATGTGTTTTGCATATATATTTATATATAAGCATATAATTTCTGATTTCTTTCTATTAGAACATTTTTGTCCTTTTTTAAAAGAATTGTTTATTAGTGAATCACCGTGGGGTACAGTTACACACTTACAAACTTTTGTGCTTGCGTTTCAGTCATACAATGATCGAGCACCTGTGGTGGTTCTTTTCTTGCTGGATTCTAGTTTTTACTTAACCTTGTGTGATTTCTGATTATTTTTACTTTATGATTATGACAAATTGATAAATTTAATAGTAACATTGATCTCACTCGTGTGGGAGGAGTGGGGGGTTGGGGGGGGTGAATGCTGGCATTATTGCTCAGGGCTGACTCCTGGCTCTTGCTCGGTGATTGCTCCTGGTGGGACTCAGGGGACTATATGGGGCCCCAGGGATTGAACCCAGATCAGCTGCATACGAGGCAACCTGCTGTACTATTGTTCTGGCCCTAGAATCCAGATCTTTTTGTTTTGTTTTGGGGCCACAGCTGTCTGGCTTGAGATTGGAACCCTATCCTGTTCTTGGGGGGTTCACTCCTGGTGGTCCCATCAATGGGAATAGGGTTGACCAGAGACAAGGCCAGTGCCTAAACCCCTTTATTGTCTTTCTAGCCTCTCTCTCAAAAAAAAAAATAAAAACTGCACATTAATTTTTAACTCTAGGCAAATACTTCAATAATGCAATATTTTAAATAAAAATTGCACTTATCCTCATCACTTCAGTCCCAAGTAATGAATGTCTGCGCCAGAGAAATAGTACAGGAGATCAGGCACTTGTCTTGTCTGTGGTGAATTCCCACTGCCAGGGGCACTCCAGAGCCAGAAATAAACTGAGCACCACTGGATGTGGTCTCCCCCATTTTTTTTTCTTTTGGAGGGGGTCATACTAATGAAGAGAAGGGGTTTTATAGAAAAAAAGAATAGGGGGCTAGAGCGATAGTACAGCGGGTAGGGTGTTTGCCTTGCACTACCTGGGTTCGATTCCTAGCATCCTATATGGTCCCCTGAGCACCACCAGGAGTAATTCCTAAGTGTAGAGCCAGGAATAACCCCTGAGCATCGCTGGGTGTGACCCAAAAAGCAAAAAAAAAAAAAAAAAAAAGAATAGGGGAGAGAGACAGAGGGGGGAGAGAGAGACAGAGAGACAGAGACAGAGAGAGACAGAGACAGAGAGACAGAGAGAGAGAGAGAGAGAGAGACAGAGTTGCTGCTGGCTGGTTGCTGACTGGTGGTTTCCAGAATAAGCAATGAATTCCTTCTTGGGCTGGCCTGGAGCCACACCTCATTTTATCTATAAACCTAAACAAAGTAAAGACAAAATGAGGAACTTGGCTTAATCTTTAGGATTTGGACTGACTAGGAGAGTCACAATAAGGACAAGTGTTCCAGTGTCCTTGTCTAGGAGTTTGCTTTTTAATTTCTTTGGAACCTGTTTCAAAAACAAAAGCTAAACCAGAAAAAACAAAAAAAAAAGGATCCCAACCATTTAAAAAAACAGCCAAAGGGGCTGGAGCAATAGGGCGTTTGCCTTGCACGTGGCTGACCCCGTGTTCAATTCCCAGCATCCCATATGGTCCCCTGAGCATCACCAGGAGTAATTCCTGAGTGCAAAGCCAGGAGGTAACCCCTGTGCATTGCCGGGTGTGACCCAAAAAACAAAACAAAACAAAAAAACAAAAAAAACAGCCAAAATATAAGATATGATAAAAGTTAAATTCCCAGGGCTGGACGGGTAGTCCAGTAGGTAGGGTGCCTGTCTTGCATGCAGCCAACCCAGATTAAATCCCTGGAGCTGCATATGGTCCCCTGAAAACCCACCAGGATTGATCCCTAAGTACTATTGGGTGTAGCCCAAAAGCAAAAAAAAAAAAAAAAATCAAGTTACATTATAGCAAATGTTTTCAATTTCTAGGAAATTCATACAGTTTCAAGAACATTTGTATCATGTACCTTAAAAATATATTGTAAGGAGAGAAAATAATTTTCCTTAAATTTTTTTTCTGGGAGTCAGTAGGGAGATGGCTCCCAAGGTCTGAAGCACTAGCTTTTTTTTTTTTTTGCTTCTTGGGTCACACCCAGTGATGCACAGGGTTACTCCTGGCTCTTGAACTCAGGAATTAATCCTGGTGGTGCTCAGGGGACCATATGGGATGCTGGGAATCGAACCTGGGTCGGCCGCTTGCAAGGCAAACGCCCTACCCGCTGTGCTATGTGCTATCGCTCCAGCCCCTGAAGCACTAGCTTTGCCAGTGGGAGGCTGGGGTTTGATCCCCAGCCCTGCATCCCACAGCATTTCTGGGAAAGAGTGCTCACTCAGAGAGCACTCACTCTGAGAGTACTCACTCTGAGTATGTAACCTAAAAACCAATACCCAAACCCCCAAAATGTGCCCAGTAATCAATCCTGGTAGGGCTCAGGGGACCTTTTGGGATGCCCGGGATCAAACGCAGGACTGTTTAATACAAGGCAACTATGTCTCAGGCTGGAAAATATTCTTAAACATCAAGAGTGTGACTAATATGGGACACTTCATTTATCTCTTTTATCCCATTTCCATCTATTAAAATGCTAAAATTAGAGATAATTTTTCTTCCTGAAAGTTTACATGTTTTTCATCACACTGGGAAGTGCTCAGGGGCTACTCACAGTTTTGTGCTCTGGGGAGGCTCCTGGCAGGGCTCAGGGAACCATGCGATACCTAGGGTGGAACTCAATGTTTTGCCCGCAAAGCTTGTGCCCCGCATGCTCAGCTATTTCTCTGGACTAGTACCGAAGAATTTTCATTAGCTTTCAGATACTACACTACACTTGATCTTAGCCAAAAGGCTGGCAAGTCTCACAATGGAGACATTACTGGTGCCTGCTCGAGCAAGTTGAAGAACAATGGGATGACAGTGCTACAGTGCTATTTTTCAGTTAGTTTCTTTTCTTTACCTTTTGTGCCACACCTGGAGTGCTTGGTGGTTGGCAGTCGCTCTGGACCTCCTGGCAGGGGATTTGAATCTGAATCTCCCGCAGGCAAAGCATGTCTTGGAGCCCACTTAGCTGTCTCTCTGTTCCCCCAACCCCATCCCCTGCCCACTTTCCCCCCCCTCTAGTTTTTAGGTCACCCAGCAGTGCTCAGCACTTACTCCTGGCTCTGTGCCAGGATCACTCCTGGTGGGGCTCAGGGGGTCAAAAGTCAAATCAAAATGAATTAAAGACCTCAATTTGAAGACCCCAATCCATAAGGTATATAGAGAAAAACACAGGCAGAACTTTCCATGACAATGAAGCTTGAGGCATCCTCAAGTATGAATGCCACTGAGCAAGCAACTGGAAGCAAGGGTAAACAAACGAGACTATTAAACTAGGAGATTTTGTCACTTCAGAACAAACCATGAGCAGAGTACAAAAACAGTTCAGGGAATGGTAGAAATTATTTGCCCACTACTCATTCAGTAGAGGGTCAATATCCAAGATATATAATAAATACTGGTAGAACAAGAAAGAAAGAAAAAAGAAAGAAAGAAAGAAAGAAAGAAAGAAAGAAAGAAAGAAAGAAAGAAAGAAAGAAAGAAAGAAAGAAAGAAAGGAAGGAAGGAAGGAAGGAAGGAAGGAAGGAAGGAAGGAAGGAAGGAAGGAAGGAAGGAAGAAAGGAGGAAGGGAGAGAGAGAGAGAAAAAGAAATATAAAAGGAAAGAAAGAATTGAACTTGACCTAATCGTGTATAAGTCTCCCTACTGTACTATAGCCCTGACCACTCTCCTCTTAAAAAAAAAATCATTATAGTTTAGGTGGCCTGAAGCAATAGCACAGCAGGTAGGGCATTTGCCTTGCACGAGGCCAACCCAAGTTTGATTCTTCCGCCCCTCTCGGAGAGCCCAGCAAGCTACCCAGAGTATCCCTCCCACACAGCAGACCCTGGCAAGCTACCCGTGGCGTATTTGATATGCTAAAAACAGGAACAAGTCTCACAATGGAGATGTTACTGGTGCCCACTCAAGCAAATCGATGAACAACGGGATGACAGTGGGACAGTGCATAGTTTAGGTGGTTGCAATAGAATTAAAGTTTATGGCTATGGCATTGATATACCCAGTTACCACACCCACCACCCCACAGTGCCCACAACCTTCTCCCACTGTGCTCACCACTGTCTTTTGTAGTCTGGCACACCAGCCCCCTGGTCACCCCCACTGTTTGGCGCTTGAGAACTGCTTTTGTACTCCGACACCTGGGGTTTGGCATTGTTTAGTGCTGCCTATATTGCTTTGGCTTTCTATATTCTACAGATGAGTGAGACCATTTGGTATTTATTCTTTCCCCTCTGGCTTATTTTGCTTAAAACGACCCTCTTCAATTCTGTCCACATTTTAGTAAATTGCATGAGTTCATCTTTTTTTTTATATCTGTGTAGTATTCTAGTATATATATGTATATATAAGATACATATATAGTATTACATTAAACATATATATGTATATAATGACCTCTTGATCCTTGCACTCATAATTGGACATTTGCGGTGCTTAATACCTTAGCCAGGATATGAGGAAAAAAAGAAAACAAACCCCTGTTTTTTTCTTGACAAACTACTCCCTGAAATTTGCATTTTAATGGGCATAGAGAGAAGAATTGGTAGATTCACTTACGGGGAGAGACTTTGCTTTTGTAGCTGCATCATTTTATGATCTTGAGAAGGTTTGGTTACTCAATGCAAGGAGTCTGACATTTGGGGTGCAGCTGCCCACAATCCAAGGCGTTGTTGAGAGCAAAGTGTTATTATTCATTGCAAGGAAAGCGGTAGGGAGATGATGCTCAAACACCTGGACAGCTGAGGAAGGGAGAGTCTTGGGAGCGGGGCTGGAGCAGAGGCCTGGCAGGGAATAAGGGAAGACCTCGGCTCTGCTCTTGTGTCTTCATGCATCGCACGTTTAGGAAATGGTGTTCTTAGTTCTTAGAAAATGGCCTAGGAAATACTCCATGGGGACTTCTCCTGGAGAACATGTCTCATGTCACTAAGTCTCTTTAGGACAGTTCAGAACTATATCTCCCCTCTCCCCCAATACACACATCATCATAAAGTTGCAAATCTGGCTATCTGGGTAGAACCAATTCTGTTTTGAGTGAGCTAGAACACCAGCCAACAGCTATCCCCTCAACTAGAGGTCCAAATAATGCCAGGCACAGGGTTTGATCATTGAGAAACTAGAAAAGGAAACTGTTTTATTTGAAGTAGATCTTGGGTCACACCTGCTGGTGTTTGGGAGCTATTCCTGGGACTGTATTTGCTTCAGGCCAAGTTCGCTTCTTGTGGTGCCTCAGAGGACCTTGCAGTGTCATGGATACAATCATGGTTGGCTGCATGCAAGACTCTCTCTCTCTCTCTCTCTCTCTCTCTCTTGCATTTGCTCTCACTCTCTCGCTCTCACTCTTGCTCTCTCTCTCTCTCAAAGATCACTCCTGGTGGGATTGGGAGACCATACAGGGTACTGAGGATCGAACCCAGGTCATCTTGTGCAAGGCAAATGCCTTACTCCCTATCTCTCTGACCCCAAGGCCACCATCTTTTTTTAAAAAAAAAATTTATTAGAGAATCACTGTGATGTATAGTTACAAACTTATTAACTTTTGTGTTTGCATTTCACTCATACAGTGATTGTTTACCCATCCCTCCACCAGTGCCCATTCACCTCCACCAATGATCCCAGTATCCCTCTCACCACCCCCACCCCATCCCCCACCACCCCACCCTGCCTCTGTGGCAGGGCGTTCCCTTCTGTTCTCTCTCCTTTTGGGTGTTGTAGTTTGCAACAGAGGTATTGAGTAAGGCCACCATCTTAACCCCTATTCTCTTTGGGCCCAAGAGTGTTTTAAAATCGAGGGGGATCTTGCCACACGTTCTAGTCGACCTATCCTCTCTAGCTAGCAGCTTGAAGATAAGAATTCCTCTTAGGACCGGGAGACTACTCTAGGGGCTGGAGTGTGCGCTTTGCAGGAGGGAGGCCGGGGTTCAATTCCCAGCCCTGCTGCACTGAGGAGTAATCTGAGAGCACTCCTTGGTGTGGCCCCAAAACCCAAGGCCAAAAGAAAAAAAAAATTCTATCAGGTTCTTAACCACAGATTCCATTCTGATCGAATTTCTCTCCAAAGAGATATCCTTCCAAGGATTTTGTATATTTCAACCAGAAGTAATCGAAAATATTCTGGCAGCCCTAGACGATTCCCCCAAAGTCACGTTCCCGCTGAATGGACCCCCAAATTTAGAGATCTACTAGAGCAAACCAGAAGAAAAACTTAAGATAGTGCTCCCGAGGGCCAACAATAGCCCAGCAAACTCTAACTGAACGTTCTCTCACCCTGGCTTGATTGCCAAATCAAGCTCTTGGGACACAAAGAACAAGCTGGGTGAGAAATGACACAAAAGATGGATAAGGGCTGATAGGATAAGAAGAGGTCACAAAAGGCTGGAGATTTTAAAGTTTAAATACCAAATACAATAAGTGCCCTTGTGCCACCACTTTACTTAATTTTCTGAGCCAAGGGCTAGGACATGGCTTGGTAGTAGAGCACATGCCGTGTGTGTGTGTGTGTGTGTGTGTGTGTGTGTGTGTGTGTGTGTGTTTGGGGGAGGGGTGCCTTCTCCCCAAATCCATGAATTTCAAGCTCAGTGCTCAAAAGAACAAGTTTGCCCCAGACACCAGGTTGTTTAGGGACCAAATCCAGTTTCCCCACAGGCAGTGAAGCATACTCACCCTGGGATCCAGCCCACAGCCTCTCAGAGGACAGGACTTGGTAGCTCACAGGAGTCCCAAAAGGGGTCACTTTGCACTTTGAAGCCACTTTGAATACTGTGCCCTTTAATACCAATTTTGGACAGGAGGGAATATGGTTCGTTAGCATACGTGCTGCTGAAATTCCTGAAGGAGGGACTTCTTAGGAAATTAGAAAAGGAACTGTGTGTGAAAGGGAACAATCTGGGAAGGAACCCCTGATGTTCCGGGAATTCCAGTCCCTGACAATTCCTTTAAGCAGGGAAAAGCCGCCTCCTACAGGCAGCCCTCCCTGGAGTTCAAACAGTGGGTCCTGCAGCAGAGGTGCAGAGAGCAGGCAGAGGTGCTCTACTTAGGAATCCCAGGCCCCCCCTCCCCCCGCATGTACTGTTGGGTACCTTCAGGGCAGGAGCCACTCCTAGGGTCCCCTCATCTCAGTACCCACCCGCCCCAGAGGAAACCAGAAGTGTGTTGGAAGGTGGGAGAGTGCCTGGAGCCCCAGTGCCCAGCCTGCTCTGAGTTAACTTGACTTACAGGCAGGTACCATGGAAGGTGCTTATGAACTCTAAGGAGGGTGGTCTGGGCCTGAGAGCGCCCCCTGCTGAAGCAAACAGAGGCCCTGAGAGGTGGGGAAGGACAGGCCTGGGATGGGGACATACTTCTCCAGTACTCAGGGACCCCAGGGACCCCAGTCCCCCGGTCAGATGGCTTCCCAGCTGGTGCCACACCACCAGTCACACCTGAAGGAGGCAGGCAGAAAAGCAAAAGCAAACACCCGGCATCCAGAAATGGCAATTTAGATACAGAGATTCAAGGTGAAACCCAGAACACTTTCAAGAACACACAAAGTCGGGTCTTTCACAAGGGTTGGAAAGAGAAAGGTGAGGAAGACATCCAAGAAAAGAGTTGGTTTATGGCAAGTATTCTCTCCTTCCCACAGACTCATAACTGCTTACTGGTTCTCTAGAAAGAGACCAGGGTCTTGACTGGCTCTGTCTTTGGTCTGTTAATCAATTCTCATTGTTTGATGTTTTTTCAAAGAACATTGCCTTGTGAGCAGTGCAGAAGTCTTTGGCCCAGTTCAAGAGAGACAGAGAAGGCATTTTCTTTTATTTTTGGAGGTGGGGGTGGAGGTGGGGTCACACCTGGTGATGCTCAGGGATCCCTCCTGGCTCTGCACTCAGGAATTACTCCTGGTGGTGCTCAGGGGGACCACATGGATGCTGGGGATCGAACCTGGGTCAGCTGCATGCAAGGCAGATGCCCTACCTGCTGGACTATGGCTCTGGTCCCACCTTCTCCTTTTGGTGTGGGATGGGGTAAGTGGTGCTCAAAGCCCCCCAGATCTCTCCCTGCCATTTTCAGCAAGTGCTTGAGCAGGCGATGGTGCTCAGACCCTGTAATATTTCGGTTACCCCAGGGGTGCAAAGGGGCCTGTAGGTCTGTTCTTGGTGTTTCTCAGGGGCCTGTGTGGTGCCAGGGAATGAACTGGCACCATCCACGTACGAGGCATGCACCTTAACCCCTGGACTGTCTCTAATGATCAAGCTTAGGCTAATTTTAATTCCCAAAGCTTGATTGGAATAGAAGCCAAGCAAGATCCGTGGAAAGACGAATATGATTAGGCAGCAAGTTACCAAATTGGAGAAATGGTAGACCAAAGTCAATCTAGAAATAAAGAAATAAACCATGTACACCATGACCACAGAAATCCATACACTGGACGGCCAAGACTAGATTCAGAAATAATAAATATGTGTTGCCTTGCAGCTGTCGGTGGTGGAGTCAGGGCTACATAATAGCTTCATTGTGAAAAATCCTAAACAGGACATGATCTAATGCAGAGAAAAGATCTTCTAGAATTTTTGTGTTCTGGGCTAGAGATGAGGTTCACTGGGAAGGTGTGTGCAGAGCAAGTGGAGGAACCTGGGTTTGATCCCAGCCCTACAAACAATTAGAATCCCTCCTCTGGGTCCTCCCCAGTTTTTAAAAATTGGTATCTTTTAATTTTCACTACTTTGTGCTATACGTTTTGAGATTAAAGTATAATTTTTAAAAGAAAAGGCCGTGGCTGGAGTGATAGTACAGTGGGTAGGCCGTTTGCCTTGCACACAGCTGACTGGGTTTGATCCCTGGCATCCAATATGGTCCCCTGAGCACCACCAAGAGTAATTCCTGAGTGCAGAACCAAGAGTAACCCCTGAGCACGGGTGCGAGTGACTCAAAAAGAAAAGAAATTTTTTAAAATATAAAATAAAGGGCTGAAGAGATCGTACAGAGGTTAAGGCACTTGCCTTGCACAACTAGCTCTGGTTCTATCCCCAGCACTACATAGAGTCCCCCCGCCCCCAACCTCTGTAAGAGTGAGGCCTTAGTGCAGAGCTTGGAGTGAGCCCTGATTACTGCCAGGTTTAGCTCCTACCGCCCAGTTACACTCCCAAAGAAGACATGTGCTGTAATTTAAGTATTTAATACTGTGTGTGTGTCTCGGGTGTAGTATGTGTTTTTGTTTTGTTTTGTTTTGCTTTAGTTTGAGGAGAATATAAGGAATAGATCTTAGTGTCTGGTTCTGTGTGAGACCCACTGCCGGTGGGCCTTCTGCCCAACTCCCCTCTCTGTGGCCATCTGCTGTGATAGCTCAGAAGACAGACTCCATTTAAAGAGTATTGGTTGGGGATCCAGAAGAATAGCACAGTCTTAGAGCATCTGCCTTGTGAGTGTACGGTCCCTAGTTCAGGCCCCCCATGTCCCAGTGCACCAAGATCATTGTAGGGGCCACTGACTTTCCTTGATAAGGAATAACAGCCCAATGAGTTTGATTCTGAAACACTCCTATATTCCTTTAGAGTGCACCGAGGTTCAGACTAGCTAAAAGTTGCGGCCACAATCACGTTGTTGGTAAGTGGGTGAGTTAGACTTTGAACCGTGGGAGTCTAGCTCCATGTTTGTTTTGTCTGTTTGTTTTTGAGTCACCTCAGGTGATGTACAGGGCTTCCTCCTGACTCTGTACTCAGGGGTCATATGCCATGCCAGGGATTGAACTCAGGCTGGGCACACAGAAGGCAAACGCCCTACCTGCTCAACTATTTCTCTGGCCCCGAAGCCTCATTCTTATTCATAGATACTTAGTAGATACTCTCTGTAGACACTGGGTAGGAAACCATCTCCACGGAGGTAGGGAACATGGTCTTCCTCCTCATCGTCAATACTGCTTACTAGTTCTTGAGTGAGCTAAATGCTCTTGGGGGGGGAGGGGCCAAGGGCAGAAGCACACCCAGCAGTGCTCAGGGGTTACTCCTGGCACTGCACTCAGGAGTCACTCCTGGCAGTGCTTGGGAGACCATATGGGATTCCGAGGATTGAACCCAGGTTGGCATTTGCAAGGCAAATGTCTCACCCTCTGTACTGTGACTCCGGCTGCCAGTGCTTATTCAATGGTCACTGAGTGGATGCTTGGATACTCTCACCCCAGAACCCCCTGTATCAGAGGTTGAGTCTAGGGCTTCACACAGGTAAGGCAGGTGCCCTGTCAGTGAGTCTCATCCCTGTCCCTGAATGGATTTTTATAAATGGAGGAGACATGTCTGAGTGTCATTTTTCCTGTATTCTCTTTGTGCATATATTTTATTTCTCTATCTCCACAGTGCCATTCACTTTAACTGGATCTCTCTGTCTCTAATTCCACAAATCCCTTGTCTGAGGCTGCCTTTTCTCCCTGAATCCTTCTCTAGAGAACTCCTACCTATACCATCTTTTTCTGGAATCTGCCACTCAGAGACTGTGTCATGTTCTCTGTCAATGTCTCTCTCACTCTCTGGTTCTTTCTGAATCAGTCTATATAGGCATATGAACATGTATTTGATTTTTTCCAAGAAGTGTATGGATTTTTTAAATCCATTCTCTCCTGTCACTTTGTCCCTGATGCCCAGAGTTCCTGATATGGTGCTGATATAAAGTATTGCCCTTGAAATACCGACTTCTCATCTCCAAAGCAACACGGTCAGGGAAAAAAAAAAAAAGCTAGCAACTCATGTCAATGCAGACAGGAGGAAGAGAGAAGTGTAATTACCTTGTTGTTTAATCCTTAGCCTAATCCTCCAGCCCTGAAAATGCAGACATCCTGGATCTGTAAAGAATGTTGTACAAGCTCGTTTACTCAGCAGTGAAAAATAGGAAAGAAATTAAAACATCTCTCTGGCAGTATGTATGATGAAACAATCGAGCTTTGTAGACATAAGCTTCGTGTAAATACCAAATGTACATATTCAATATCACTCAAAGTCAAGTCCAATGTTCTGGGTCAAGACCCCGTAGCAACTCACTGATCACTCTTTGAACATACACTATTTGTCAACTCTTTTTAAAATCAATTCTTTTCTTTTGTCTAGTGAAAATGCTAATGATTTTTGTTTTATATAATTCAGTCTAAAATGTCTGAGAGTTTTTTTAAAGTCTGGCAGCAGGTCGCCAATGTTCAAGTAGGCCAAATTCCAAGGTATACATTTATTATTGACTTGGTTCAGTTTCTAAGACAAGCAGAAGATAAATTTCATCAGCTTTCTTTATAGTAGCATAAAGGTGGATTACATATTTGAATGAGAGAATCCCAGATATATGGTAAAGAGCCCCAGGCATATGATAGAAGAGAGAAGGCTTAACAGCTAACCAGATATTTATTTATTTATTTATTTATTTATTTATTTTTGCTTTTGGGTCACACCCGGCAATGCTCAGTGGTTACTCCTGGCTCATGCACTCAGGAATTATTTTTGGGGACCATGTGGGATGCTGGGAATCGAACCCAGGCCTGCCGAGTGTAAGGCAAATGCCCTACCGACTGTGCTATCGCTCCAGCCCCCTAACCAGATATTTATTCTTCCATGCCTTTTTTTTTTTACTCCTTTGGTTTTGGGGTCACACCTGGCTGTGCTCAGGGCTTACTCCTGGCTCTGTGCTCAGGGATCACTCCTGGTAATGCACAGGGTACCATATCCAGTGCCAGGAATTGAACCCGGGGTCAGCCTCGTGCAAGAGAAGCACACTGGTATTATCACTCTGGCCCAAGAACTTGTGTTTCTTACTGTTGGCTCAGTCAATCAGAGCCTGAAGATTTACACCAGAGTTTTGTGATCCTCCAAGTTTGTGGTCTTGATATCAGTGGGCCTCATGGGTTATTTATTTGAATCAGGAATGAGAAAGATGGTTACTTTCTCCCCATCCGTCTCAGCCACCCAGGACCAGGGTTACTGGGTTCTTGTCTCGCCTCGCAGAAAAGAATTTCAGGAGTAGACGAGCAGTGAAGTAAAACAGATTTTATTTGGAGGTTTTTGAAGGGGAGGAGGAAGAGAAAAGTGGGAGAGAGAAAGAGAATAATGCGCTCAAGAGAGAAACTAGGCTTCTTCAAGGGCAGAGACAGTCCCTACACACACCCCAGCATTAGATATGAAAGCATGAAAGTCCACATCTCAAGAGGGGAGATGCGGGTAACACATGTGCTCG